>NW_024064789.1:804823-842140 GCF_009727055.1 Benincasa hispida | reverse complement strand
TGCCCTGTCGCCTACAAACACTGCTTAATCGTTTACCTTTTGTCAATCTATCATTTAGTAAGTCTGTATTTACTTGACAAGCTCCGTGAAATTCTTTTTTTTAGAGAGAAATCTCTAAATCAATTTTGACAAAAAAACTTACTAAAATTAGGAAAACAATTTCCTTTATCTCATGGTTACTGTGAAACTACCAACAACCTCCCACTCAATTTGTTATTAGAGAAAAAGATTTAATATTTTCAATAATTAATATTATTATAAATATAAATGATAACCGGCTTATCATAACTATTTATAACCTATAGTTTTTAATATTTCATCTCATGAACTATATAAACCATAGTTCTTTTCTATTCCATGGTACTTAATGTAAATCTCATTTACATATATCCTCCACTAGATGTATCTCATACATCATACCGATCATATCATATATAATCAAATTACCTCTTGTCAACTTGAACATTTTAAATCAAACCAAGAACTGATCCTCAACTGAATCCATTCAGCTACCAAGGGACCTTATTGACCTGTAGCTCGAAGCTCCAACGGTATACGAATAACTGACTAAACTCTATAGTCATGGGATCCACCATCTAAACTGCCAGGACACTCAAATAAGACTGAGAGGGAACTCTTCTTACACAGTATAAATGTGTCCATCTTAACCAATCAACAGTGCGATAACCCTTCACAGATCACTCGTAAGTACAGTTGAGCCAAATAACTGTTATGCCCGTAGTTACATCTAACTCCTTAAGTACCACTGATCCCTCTAATGAACATAAGTCATTCCTACTATGATTGAGTCCTTCTCCAAAGAGAAGCTGTGGCCACTATGTTCAAGCCTGGAATCAGCCCTTAAGGGAGCAATCCCTCTACTTATCTGCTTCGAGAAAGGAGTGAATTTCATCTTGTGGATTCCCAGGTACCAGATCAGACAAGTCCCCAAAATGGTAGCATTTAAGTTGGCATCTGGCCACTCTACACCCATACTAATCAAAGAACCACCCTCAAAGCAGGAGTTCCTAAAACACTCAGGATTGAGATCGTGTCACCTATGGTCGTTTAGGTGAGATGCAAGTCTCTAGTATCAACGACGTTATATACAGAGTCTAGTCATTTCATGGTTCAGGTCTTATACAAACTCTTTTTATAGGTTACCCCCATTCGTACGTCTCCACATGAATGGTCAGGATCTACCATCTGTAGTAGTTTACAACACTTGCAAACCTCTATAAAGTGGGCCATATCCATAGTGTCACCAGGATCAGGTATTACTCCTTAATCCTTATACTACAAACCTATTTAGGTTATCATTAAGGCATGATCCACTTGTATATACATATACATGCTTAAGTTCACATAAGCTAACCAAGGGGGTTTGTTTATTGAATATGATTAAATGCTAGAATTAAATAACAATTATTTTATTCACCAAACATGTGTATCTTTACAAACCAACGAGACTCTGGGACAATTAGGACAACAATCCCAACATATGGAACATTGGACGTTTTAATTGCTTTACCACAAACTAATAAACTAAGATCCCTGGTTGTTGTTGTAGCTTAACATGTTTGTGGTGACATATAGGTGGATCATGCCTTAAGTGATAACCAAAATGGTCTGTAGTATATGGATAAAGGAGCGAAACCCTTATCCTGGGATGCTATGGATGCAGCTCGTCGTATGAGATAGTTACAAGTGTTGTGACTTGTCTAAGATGGTCTAGTCCGGATCATTCATGTGGAGACATACGAGCGGGGGCATCCTATACAAAAGAGAGTTAGTATAATACCGGAACACAAAGTGTTATAATGTCATTATATAACGCCATTCATGACAGAGACTTCACTTCATTAGGATGACCATAGAAACATGACCAACAGTCTTGAGTGAGTTGGGAACTCCTGCCTTTGAGGGCAGTCTTTTGATTTGCATGGGTACGAGTGGCCAAATCCCGATTCAAACCTACAACTTTGGGGATTCGTCTGATTTGGGAGCTGGGAACTCAGCAACACAAGATGGAATTCACTTCTTCCCTGAAGCAGGGGTAAGTAGATTTAGATTGCTCCCTTAGGGGCATATTCAGGGGCTTGAACGATTGGGCGCCACACACCCTCTCATAAATTTTGTTCGTATTTTCCAGACACTTTTCAAATTGGCAACAACCATGTTAGCATTACTAGGCGCCGAAAACTTACTGGTGATAATTTCTCAAAATGGAAACACATGATCACGACGATCTTGATCATCGGATCTCATGTTCGCTCTCACTAGGCTTGTCCTCCTATTCCAGCTCTTAATGTCGCTCGAAAATGTTTGGGAGGCATATGAGTGAAGGAAAAGGGCGAATGAGAAGGCCTGAGCCTACATCTTGGCAAGTCTTTTTGAAGTCTTGGCTAAGAAACATGAGCCTACGGTCTCAACGAATGAGATCATGGAGTCCCTGTGAGGGATGGTTGGACAACCTGTCTGAACACACTTATGCATGAGGCTCTAAAATACATATTCAACTCCAAAATGGGAAGAAAGGCACGTCTGTTCGTGAACATGTGCTAAACATGATGTCCACTTTAATGTGGCGGAGTTGAATGGGTCTACCATCGATGAGGGCAGCCAGGTAGCAAAATCCTGCATTCTTTGCCAGAGAGCTTCCTGCACTTTGTTAACAATATGATTCTTAAACAAAGTGAAATATAACCTTACAACTCTCCTCAACCAGTTGCAGACCTGCCAATCTTTACTGAAAAGTAAGGAGAGGAACAAGTGTCACACCCCGCACCAGACCACCCTCTTAGCCTAGGAAGGGTGTGATTGAACAGTTATCAACCTTGTGGCTGACACTTACTGCCTACTAACTGTTGTGGAATAACTCTGATACCGATATATAACTCATATACAGTGGAAAAAAAAATTTATTAATTCAGAAACATAACATATTTAGAGTCATTACAACACTAGATTCACAAGTTCCAAAACACACAAACCCTAGTCCCTATATGAACAACAGTAACATGTGTACAATATTAACAGTAACCACCTAAACAGACGTGTTACAAACTCTTTATCCTTTAGTGGCAGAGCAGATGTAAGCTACCTTCAGAGATTTGACCACTACCATGGAATGAGGAAAAAGAAAACATTTGAAAACAGGGTGAGCTTGCGCCCAGTGAGTGACTTAAGAAAGATAATTGATTCTCATGCCAAATCTCAATAAAGAGTTTAAACTGAAATTATAAGCTTTTACAGTACTCGTACAGCAGTATAAACATTTCCAAGCATGATACATATAAAGTTGTTTTTAGTCATAAAACAGTTTCACAGTTGAGATAACCCTACTGTGGGTAAAATAATCCCAACACCACTGCTAGTCAAGAGAGAACCCTTTTGATCAATCTCTGACTCTAACTACCTACGTGCACGTGGCCATACTAAGCACCATCAACCTTAGGTACTTCTGCTCAGATCTTTCTCAAGCATCCTTTAGTATCTAGTTGGTTTGGTACCTTCTCAAACGTCTTCAGACAATAGATACCTTCTCAAATGTCCTTCGGTATCTAGTTGGCGGATACCTTCTCAAATGTCCTTCGGTATCCACGTTTTAAGTAAAACTAGTCATAAATGACTTTTCTCTTTAAAGCATGTAGTATACACATATAAAAAAGACATGGCTTTAAAGATACTAACAGCATGCTAAGTATATTTAACACTATAATAAATAGCTTTTCAAACAATTTATCACACATGCATGCGTTTAAACATAACTCATGGTTTGCTTGGAAATCACTTTGTAAAACTGCTGGCATGAGAATAATCTTCTTTAAAACATGCTTTCTATAACACGTTGTAATCAAAACTTTAATCAAATGTTTTAGTCAAAACGTTTTAGCAACTCACCTTGATTGCTTAGGAGCTTTTCACTCTAGTAGCTCCCTTTTCTATCTCGGGCTCCCTTTTCACCCCTAGAATCCAGATTCAACTTACATCTTAGATTACTCATAGTTCTAGACCTTATTTTGAGATACTTTTCTTATACAAACATATTCTATAAATATCTCAGGAAACGTACCCTAACATTTGAGCTTAGAAATCCTCGTGATTTGGCCGGAATCACAGAATCTTCAAGACTGGCCCAAACTGATCTGACAGCCTAACCCTTCTGTCTTCTTCTCAGTTTCCAGCCCGATCCTTTTGAGCTTTTCCCTCCAAACGCCCTACCCGGAAACTAGACTCTCAGAGCTTTCAGGTGGCTTTGAAATCACTCCAAAGGCAATGAGTAAATTGGGAGAACTCTTGTCTCAAATTGATGCTGCTTCCAGACTTCATTGTCCAATGCATCCTCTTTGAAATAACTATGACCAACGTATGGATTTTGGCTCCAACGCAAGGTTTGCTCAACTTTCCCACTTTCTTTTTACAGTATTTTTGAATTGTGATCTAAAAATGAAGTCTCTTTGGCTCTATTTATAGGCATCCAACCTTCCCTAGAGTTGACACCACCTACTTGGTTGCATGGCCAAGTGTTTCTCCCACACACTACCAACACATCATTTTTGATCAGTGCAACCTAAATGTCTTCTTCCTATGTAGCCAACGCATGAGCTTCCAATCTAATGCACCACCTTTAAATTCTTAAGGCTTAAGGATTCCTCCCAAGAAGACACATGGTTTGATGACGTTTCCCAGGTGACTCATCCTTTGTATGCGTCCAACTCTTGGATTTTCAACGCATAGTCCATACTCAATGCCTAGCCTATCATCAACACATAGCAAGCCAATTCACTACCATTACGATTCAACTTAGCCATCGAAATCCAATTTAGCCATCGCAACGAGGCTAACCATCACCAACACATAGGGAGACTGTCCACTTCGACGTCACTGGGTAGTATTGCACGACTTGCTTGGCAGGTGGGCGCATGGTGCTGGCACCGACGCATGGGCATGTGACATAGGCTGCTGCTTCGACGCACGGGCATGGCTGCTCAGTAAGGTGCTCAATGAATGGGCGTGGTCGCTCGGTAGGGCACTCAACGCATGGACATGGCCGCTCGACGCCATTGGTAGGGTGTATGGCCGAGGCTGCTCAACGCATTTGCATGGGTGCTGGCCGAGAAGCTGCTCGACACATGGGCTACCTTTCATTGCATGACTTCGCCTACCTGTGTGGCTTCCAACGCATCATCTCTATTTTCCTTCTTCAAGCTGCATGCCATCATCAACACACCTTTCCAACGCATCCACACAAAAATTCTATACTTAGCCAAATTTTCCTCAAGAAGTTAAACTCCCAAATTTCCCTCTTTTCTTCAAATCTCCATTTCTTTTCTCTATCATTCCCACACTAGCTTCCACATCAACCTAACTCATCAACACTGATCTCAATAGGGAATGTACTCAAGTAGAGAAATTAGGTTTCGGGGTCCACATTACCTCCCCCTTTGAAAATTTCGTCCTCTAGATTTGGCTACTAGTCCGTTAATTAACCAACTGCGAATACTTGTTTCCTGATTTACTCTTCGGCTTCCCATCTTGCTTCTTTCCGTGCTATGGTTTTGCCATAGTAGCTTACCAATGGGATTGTCTTATTCCTTAAAACCTGTTATTTTCTGTCAAGGATTTCTACTGGTTCCTCTTTCATAAGACAAAATTTTCTTTCAACTATACGGTTGCTCAGGCAACACATGGGTAGCATCTGGCACATAACTTTCTAAAGCATTGCCACAATGAAACACATCATGAATACGAGAATATATCTCTGGAGGTAAATCCAATCGATATGCCATGGGCCAACTCTTTCATTGTCTCATAAGCTCCAATATATCTTGGGCTTAATTTCCCTTTCCTACCGAACTTGAGTATTCCTTCCATGGAGTAACTTAAGAAATACTTTGTCACCAAACTTCAAACTTAATTCTCTTCTCCTCTTATCAGCGTAACTCTCTTTTCCTATCTCGAGCCGTCTAAGATTACTCTTATAATCTTAACGCTGTATGATCTCTGTTGCACGAGTTCTTGGACCCAGTAATTTCCTCTCACTGACTTCATTTCAACATATCAGAGTCCTACATGGTCTTCTGTACAATGCCTCATATGGTGCCATCCTATACTCGAATGGTAACTGGTGTATATGCAAATTCGATTAAGGACAGATGCGTATCCCAACTGCCCTTAAATTGTAAATATACATGCTCTCAGCATGTCTCTAATGTCGGGATGGTCCGTTACAGACTGACCATCCGTCTGTGGATGAAAAGCAATACTAAAAAAATACACTTGGTACCCATAGCTTTCTACAAACTAGGCCAAAAACTTTGATGTAAATCTGGAGTCTCGATCTAATACAATTGAAACTGGAGCTCCAAACTGATTTACAACTCGAATCAACGATACAACTTGGCTAATTGGTCTAGGGTTATAAGTAACTTTACAAGTAAAAACTTAGCTGTTTTTGTCAATCTATCACAACTACCCATAATACCATCATAGCTTTCTGGTGTCCTAGGTAATCCAAACAGGAAATCCATTGTAATATGTTCCCACTTCCACTCTAGTACTAGTGGGATTAAGTAACTTTGCTGGCCTTTGTCTGTCCGCTTAACTTGTTGACATATTAGACACCTGTCAACATACTCCGCTATTTCTCTTTTCATACCAGGCCACCAATACGATCTCTTTAATGTTCTGTACATCTTCGTACTGCCCGGATGCATAGCATAGGTCGAACTATGTGCCTCGTCTAGAATAGCTTTGTTAAATGCTAAGTTCTTAGGTAAACATATCCTACCTTATTTTAATAGTACCCTTCTCAACTCTTAATTGATAGTCCATCCTCAATCCTTTACCTCCTCTTCAGCTAACTTCTAAAAGATCGGAATCCTTTAATTTCTCACGTAGAATATCTTCTACGAGAGTAGGATGTACTTGAAATGAAGCTAATAACCCTCATGTTTTGACCGATTGATAATGCTCGCTAGCATTATACAACTCATGAATTCAGTGTACCCTTCACTGAATTGAATACTAGCTCCCAGCTGATCTAGTTTTCGACATAGAGCGTCAGCTACTACATTTGGTTACATGGGTGATAGTCAAGGTACAATCAAAATCCTTGATACAACTCGAGCTATCTTCTTTGTCTCAAGTTTAGTCCTTCTGATCAAAGGATATGCTTTAGACTTTTATGATCCGTAAATATGTGACACGCTCACCGAACAGGTAATGTCTCCACAACTTTGGAGCTAACACACAAACTGCCGCTAACAATCACATGTGTAAGTTACATGCCATCGCTCTTTAACTGTCGAAAGCATAAGCTACACCTTATATCTTCTCTTCCTGCATCAACACACATCCTAACCCTTGTCAGGATGCATCACAATAAATCTCCAAACTCTTTACCTGGTGTAGGTAGATTTACAAATCTGGGCTGCATGCTGTTAAACGATGAGCTAAACGATCACTTAGCTTTTGCTAGACGATCGCTTAGCTTTTGCTAAACGATTGGGCATCGACCTATACGATAGGTTTCAGCCATCTCCCACTTGCCCAATTGTGTACACGATTGTTGTTTCTTCCTTCTTCTCCCTCAAACCAAGTCCACACAGAGCCCACCCTTTGGATTCTCACACCAAGAATACCAAGGTAACCTTCTTGGTGGTGTCATACTCAACTCGACGTCGTCGAGGTTCTGTGGAGATCGTTCGTGCTACTGAGGTGTTCGTGACTGAGGCGATCGCTGAGATCGAGTGCGAAGTGTTCGTGCAGTGTTGCGATCATGTTGTTCGAGTGTTTGAGGTTGCTGTAGTCAGGCGTTTGTGACCAAGGAGCGTGGAGACGAGTCTTCAAACGTACGTAGAGATTTCTCCTTGATTTATTGTTATATCATGCTGTAATTTCTATAATGAATGCATAACCATTTGTTTCTGTGTACGACTGTAATTTGTAATGTTCATACATGATTGTAATTTGGAATGATCTATTCCGCTGCTCATGGAAATCCTCGTGATCGATTTCCTTCAATTGGTATCAAAGACAGGTTGTTCTGATATTCCAAATTACAACTCTGTGTTGAACTTCATTTTTCAGTCGCAGTGGGTTTTTGCATTTGTATTTAATCGTTAAATGCATTTGTGGATGAGTTGATGAATGTTTTGGGTTTAATTGTCTTTTGTTAAAGCTTTCTGGAATTACAAGTGTTAATTTGTAAGGGCCCCTATGTTTTTGGGCGTAATTAACTTTTCAATCGAGTATGTAATTCAAAGAGTTTGAGTTAGTCGAGTCATTCGTGATGAAGTTTCAAAGCATAGAGATGGGGTTCTCAATGGAAGACTAAGCGTTGGTCGTATCGTGTAGCCTCAGGTAAATGATCGTTGGGATTAACTAAGCGGTCGTTTAGATTTTTCTAAACGATCGTGTAGTATTTACTAAACTAGCGAATGCTAAACGATGGGGTAGATCGTTTACTCTATGGCGTAGCGTTGGTTGCCCGATTGCGTAGGCGCTGGAGGTAGATGATCGTAGTGGGAGCATGTGATGCTCATCGTTTAGTGAAATGCGTGTGCTAGACGATCGTGTAGATAGCAAGCCTCATTGCTTAGTTACTGCCTACACGATTGCGCATATATGATACAGAGGCGCTAGCTAAGTGATTACTTAGGCAATGGTGCTTCGTGACATCGTAGTCATTTAGACGATCGTGGAAGGCGGGCGTTGTGCGGAGCTATAACGCTAAAAATTACTTCCTTATTAATGATACATGTGTTAATGGACTCAATTCATGCAATACTACTTCTAGATTTGCATTATTAATGGATGCTCTTGTAGTATGTTGTGCGTTCTCACAAGTTTCCTTGCGTTAGAACCAGGTATAATTCCACCGTAAGTTTCTCGGTGTTATCCGAGGTCGAACATAGGGACTGTTTGAGGTTATTGCGTTATGTTTATGATACATGCGACTAGATTTTTCAATTTAATAAAAGTATTTGTGTACAAGTATATAAAGTTGCGATAAAGTAAAGGAATGCAGTAAAAATGCGATAATAAAATAAAATGCAGTAAACCTAAGCTAAGATGGTACAAGATACAGGCGGCATGATACAAAATACTGAGGGCAAGACTGGCTATGAAGATTATACACAGATCATGTGATGTGATGGCAAGTCTTATGTACGAAGCAGAAAGAGAAAGATAACTAATATAAACATCGCAAGTTCCTTAATTGCATTAAAGTCATAAGTACGGTTCCGTTTTTCCCTTAGCGTACACCTTTCAGTGATCAGCCGCGTTCCCACATGTCTGTGGTGAAACAGAGACGAACGTAATGAACACAAGGTTGCTTCCATTCCTGGAAGTAATACCCGCTCTAGTTAACGCATTCTTCCGACCTTCTCTCGATGGATTAGAATGACATCTTCACTTCTGCTCTCACAGGTGAAGATGTCGTCTAGTATGCCTTAGCTAAACGCAATCATTTCTCTAACACAGATTAAGTACTCATTTAATTCATATTGACTACCCGGGGATTAAGAACACTTCATGAAGAAAACAATAAATGGAGGAACGAAAATAGACAGAGAAGTGGTAATGAAAACGACCGAGACATTCAGTATATCTATTTAGCGTCTGGTACATGGTGTGTGAATGAAGAGATAAAGAAGATGAGATACAATGATGAAAAGAGATAGAGACAAATACAAATAAGCGCCAACGTCAAGACATCAATTTGATGGAGATTTGTTTGCCAGAATGGATGGATCGTGTGGAAGGATGAGCTTCCCTCTCAGGCTTGCTCAATCGGTAGAAGAAATCCAAGTATAGAGCTTCGCGACAGGGATCTGGTAGATTAACACTGAGACTCACCTCTCGGCCTTGTCTCTTCTTCCCAGATTTCTTTAATTAAACACTTATCTCAGCCTCTTTCTCAACATAATAGCGGCAATTAGACCCGTATCGAGTAACCTCTTTTTCTGTGAATTCTATGGGGTATTTATAGGTGAAGATCGTTGACTCCGGCCTTGTGGTCCCCACTTATTGTTATGGAAATTCTGAAGATGGAGGGATATTATTCCTTCTATTATGCAATCAGACCGTCAAATCTGCACAACCGTTAGATGTACACGTGGCACAATCCTCCACATTTGCATTGCTCAGCTGCATCTTTTGATCGAGTGTTCGCATGCTGTGTTGCTTTTATTACCGCATGCGGGTGAAAATTAGCTCAGGATCGATTGTCACATTGCGCCATCATTGCGTTAATCGCCTTTTCATGGTTGATTGATGGGCGTAATGTGTCAGAGATGCGTTGGTCAGTTTGTCTTAAGCCTTAATCGCAAGCGGTGACTTGGTTTCCTGCAAAACAGAGTAGAAATCTTCTCTTCTTCCATCTCAATGATGTTAGTGGGTGTAATTGTGATAATTCAGAATTATTGTATTTCTAAGCTAATTTTCATACAATTAGCGCATATCTATTCTCTTTTGGCTGCAATATCTAGATACGGCAGTATAAATAACTTGTATTTCTACAAGTTATCAGGAGCGCGTGAAGCAATCGTGT
The DNA here is from genome assembly GCF_009727055.1 of Benincasa hispida. NCBI lineage: Eukaryota > Viridiplantae > Streptophyta > Magnoliopsida > Cucurbitales > Cucurbitaceae > Benincasa > Benincasa hispida. Next base: position 831,579 of record NW_024064789.1, on the reverse strand, counting down.
ACCTCAGGCTTCATCGCTTAGTAAAAGGTACACGATCATGTAGTAATAGCTAAACGATCATTTAGATTTTTCTAAACGAACCTGTAGTAATTGTTAAACAATCGTTTAGCTCTGGGAGTGTTAGTAAGTGATAGAACAAAGCGTTTGTTTTATCATGTAGACGATCGCGGGGAGATTAGTACACGATGGTTGGAGATGCAACGCTTTGCTCGAGCGGTTCAAGACCCGGTTCGCCTGTTTGAACTAGAGACTACTTGTCATTGTAATAGTTAGCTTTAAGTTTTGTGTTTTTAAGGCAATTTTACCCAGTTCATCAACATTTATTTTTATACATGTAATGTATGGTGCTTATATGGCAAAGTGTTTGGCATATAGTTTAAAACCCACCTTAGGTTGTGCAATTATTCATGCATCATGTATTATAAATGTTATAATTGAGCATGAAGAAATTACTTGAAAGCATGCACATGTATCATGAAATATAAGAGTTATATTTTGCATGCAGTGAGCATTATCATGCATCATCCTTTTATTATAAATTTTATAGTCTAAGGGTGAATGAAGCATGTTTTACTTGTTTCATTGCTGTTTTGTATAAGTGTTATATAAAAGAAGTAGCAATGAATGGACAATGCAATGAGCATGACACTTAGGTTGTTTATAATCATTATGAATGCCATGCATGTGTTAGCTTCGCATTGTGGTTGGTTTTCGTTTATAAGTGTTATTGTCACACCCCGTCCCAGACTACTCTATGAGCCTAAGAAAGGACATAACAACAGTAGTTATCAACCCTTTTGTTGACACTTATTGCCTAATAACTCTTGTGGAAATAACTCTGATACCAACGTGCAAACTCATACACAGTGGATGCCTCTTAGGCCAAATTTATTAAGTTTAAACACATAACATATTTAGAGAGATTACATTACTAGTTTCACAAGTCCCCATGCCCAAAACCTTAGTCCCTATATGAATAACTGTAACATGTGTACAATATTTACAGTAACCACCTAACAGACGGGTTACAATATCTTTGTCCTTTAGTGGCAGAGCAGATGCAGAGCTATCTCCTAAGGATTTAACCGCTACCTAGGGGAAAGGAAAACATTTGAAAATGGGGTGAGCTTGCTAGCTGAGTGAGTGACTTAAGAAAGAAAACTGATTCTCATGCAAAAGTCTCAATAAAGAGATTAAACTGAAATATAAATTTCTACAGTAACCTTGTACTGCAGTATAAACATTTTCCAAGCATAAAGCATATAAAGCTGCTTTTATCAGAAAACATTAAAACTGTTCCTTAGTTGAGAATAACCCTGCTATGGTTAAATCCCAACGTCAACTGCTAGTCAAGAGAGAACCCTTTTGCTCAATCTTTAACTGCTAGTCAAGAGAGAACCCTTTTGCTCAATCTCTGACTTTAACTACCTACATGCATGTGGCCACACTAAGTACTATTATACCTTAGGTACTTCTGCTTAGATACCTTCTCTAAACTTGTCCTTCAGTATCCAACTACTCGGATACCTTCTCAAATGTCCTTCGGGATCGAGTTGGTCGAATACCTTCTCAAATGTCCTTCGATATCGCATTTCAAGTAAAATTAGTCATAAATGACTTTCTCTTTAAAGTATGTAAAGAATAATGCATAGAAAACATGTCTTTAAAGATACTAACGCATGCTTGGTGTATTTAAACACACATAAATAGTTTTTCAATAAACTTTCATACATGGCATGCGTTTAAAACATAACTCATGGTTTGATTGGAAATCACTTTGTAAAACTAGCTAGCATGAGAATAATCTTTCTTTAAAACATGCTTTCTTTAAAACATTGTAAATATTTAGTCAAATATTGTCACTCACCTTGGTCATTTAGGAACCTTTCTCTCTAGAATTTCCTTGGTTACCTCGAGATCCCTTTTGAACCCTAATATCCATATTAAATTTAGAGCTCAGATTACTCATAGTTATAAGCTTTATCTTGAGATACTTCATTCTGTAAACATGCTCTATGATGTCTCAGGAAGCTTAATTTAAAATCTTAGCTTAGAACTTTTCATGGTTTGGCCGGAATCTTCAAATCCTCAAGACTGGCCCAGGCTTACCCGACAGCTTGACCCTTCTATATTTTCCTCACTTTCCAGCCCGATTCCTTGAAGCTTCTTCTCCGGCAGCCCTACCCTGAAAACTATACTCGCGGAGCTTTCAGGTGGCTTTAAAATCACTCCAAACGCACAAGTATCCTGGGAGATATCCTCGTCCCAATTTGATGTTATTTCTAGACTTTACTGTCCAACTGCGTCTCCTCTTGAAGCTTTATAACTGACGCATAGATTTGCTATCAACGCATGTGTTCTTTTATCAATGCATAGTTTACTCACAATCAGCCTTCATATACTATTCTTAATGTCCTTTGAAATTATGATCTGAAGAGAAGTCCTTGGCCCTATTTATAGGTGTCCAAAATATTTCCAAGGCCGACACCTCCTACTTGGCCGCATGTCCAAGTGTCTTTTCCCCCACACTATCAACGCAACATCATGCCATCGCAATCTAAGGTGTCCTCTTTTTCCTTAGCCAACATATAATGCTTAAATTTGCATGTCTTCTTGTGCATCCACCTCATTTGCTTAAGGCCTAAGATTTCTTCCCAACAAGCCACATGTCCGGATGACGACCTTGAATGCGTCAATCCAATCTCATATGCATTCATCTAACCACGAATGCGTCCATCCAATTGCCGCAACATACCTATGTCCAGACACCACCAATTGGCGCATGTGTCCATTCAATCTTACCTTGTGCATCTAATTGACGCAACTTGGTCACATATGCTAGATGCTCGCAAGGCTCATCTTTGGCTGCATATCCTTCTCTTTCGCATGGCTTACCTTTACCCTATGCGCTCAACTAGGATAATGACCAACACTCTTCCAACGCATACTATTAGCCTTGTCCTATGCGCCCACATGCCCTCGGATGTCCAACGCATATAGCACATCACCAATGCATAGTATTAGCCTTGTGTACCACAAGCCTTAGCAACGCAAGACATTTCACCATGCATCCACCATGGCTTGTCTCATTGCCGCATAACACCATCGCATAGCGCTGCCGCATAGCACCATCCCATAGCATTGCCGCATAGCACCATCGCATAGCGTTGCCGCATAGCACCATCACATAGCACTGCCACATAGCACCATCGCATAGCACTACCGCATCTGTCTCTTATACACATCTAGATGTGTATAAGAGACAGGCATAGCACCATCCCATAGCACTGCCGCATAGCACCATCGCATAGCACTACCGCATAGCACCATCACATAGTGTTGTCACATAGCACCAGTCTACAGCCTGTCTCTTATACACATCTAGATGTGTATAAGAGACAGATCTAGCACTACCGCATAGCACCATCACATAGTGTTGTCACATAGCACCAGTCTACCGCACGACTCTTGCTTATCGTGTAGCGCCTGTCTCTTATACACATCTAGATGTGTATAAGAGACAGCACTTACACGATCGCCTACCTCATCGTGTAGTGCTGCTCACTTACTATACGATCGTCTACCTCATCGTGTAGTGCCACTTCTTTGCTACACAATCATCCAGTGCCCATGCCCTCACAAACTTGAGGTTGTTGCATGCTTTGCTAACCTCTCAAGACATTGGCTGTCGCATGCATTTCTCTTGGCCACACCTTGGCTTCCTTCAACCCCTAAATAACCTCTAAAATGAGCAAGGCCAACGCATGGAACAATACTTAGCCAATTTTCTAACTTCCAGCACATTAGTTACACTTAGCCAATTTTTCCAAGCTTTACCCAAGAGTCAAGCTTTCAAATTCACACTTTTCTTCTAATTTTTCACCCTTTTCTCTACAATTACACATTAATTTCCACATCAACCTACTCACCACACTGGTCTCAGTAGGGAACATACTCAAGTAAAGAAATTAGGGCTCAAGGTTCACAGTTATAAAGGAACTTAGACCTAAAATCAATAAGAAAGAGTTGCATGCGGACTTAGGATGAACTCAAGCTTTTAGAAGGGTTTTAAAATTGGATTGAGATAGACCTTAGTTCAAGTGGTTCTAAAGAGTTTAGCAACCTAGATTAATCTTTTAAAATCGGTTTAATAGGATTAAATTGGTTGGTATGAAAGATTAAATTTGTTGTAAATCTTTCTATAAGGGACCTTTTGTCTAAGGCGGGTTCTGGCTAGGCTGGGGTTCTTAAGTTGACAGAAACATAACACCCCTACCTAGGAACCTACCTGGAAAGATTAAATTTGTTGTAAATCTATCTAAAAGGTAAATGTTACTCTTGGGCAAACCTAAAAGTCACTTAGTTAAAATCTTTAGCTGTGTAAGCTAAACCCTAGGTTATAAAATACTCAGTGAGAGGAAGAGATGTATCTGATATGTCTATGACTCCACTCACTTTTCTCTCTAAATGTTCATGCCATGAGATTCATGCTTGGCCTCGTGGTTCCCTGGGAGCATCCCACTTCGGATGGTGTTTGCATGAGTCAATATCAAGGTGGACGGAGAAAGTGTTTATAGTAAGTGGGTGAAGGGTGTGTATCAACACGTCCTATGGTCTCTGTCATTGGTTCACACCGTGAGATCATTTTGTACTCCCTCGTGGCACCCTGAGAGCATCCCCCTTCGGATGGGTTTTGTGCAGTTGGTCAATATCAAGGTGAACTCCAGAAATGGATAGGGTCGCTTTAAGTTTTGCCTCAATCGGATTTTTTCCCTTCGGATTGGCTTTTTGGGGGCGGACCTCTAGGGCCTAAAATGGTGGGTCACACTTACGGGAGATTGTTAAGTAAGTTAATGATCTCTTGGCCAAATCAATCATGGCTAGTCGTTATAGGAGCAAGAGTTGTTCTGGTATTAATGACTGGTTGAGAACTTCTCAATTCAGAGGAGGGATAACTGACCTCCCTTCGGCGGCTTTTGTCCTAAACCTTTGAAGCGTCATTGTGAAACTAGATGTCACACGGTGTTCATGTTAGTTTTGCTAAAACCTTATTGGATGTTGTTTTATTTTACAACGGGTATTTGCTTAAAACCTAACATAGGTCAGTGTGTTTTTCTTTTCAGCAACTCGTTAGTATTTCCATTTAAAGCTTTTAAAAATGACCGATTATTTACAGTGTAAAGAATCGTGTGAAACGAATTTCGTTGCAAAAGACCTCCATCCCACTACTCTCCAAAAGAGGAGACAAGATAGTAAATATGATTTCTTGGTCTTGAAGACATGTCTGGTAGAGAATGATGATTATGCCTGGATCCTTGGTTTAGGTGCTACCAATCATGTCAGTTCCTCTTAACAAGGATTTAGTTCCTGGCAAACGTTGCCACACAGAGAGATGACTCTTCGAGTCGGTACTGGTGAGGTTGTTTCAGCTGTTGCTGTAGGCAGGCTGAAGTTATTTGTTGACAAGAAATGTTATCTATTACTGGATAATGTTTTTGTAGTTTCTCATATTAAGAGGAACTTAATCTCAGTTTCTTGTCTCATTGAACAAGGCTATACTGTCTCTTTTTCTGAGAATAAAGTGTTTATTTTCAAGAATGGAATGGAGATTGATTTTGGTTCAGTGGAAAATAACTTATATGTACTAAGGTCGTTAGTCATAAAAGCCTTGTTTAATACTGAAATGTTCAGTACGAAAACAATAGCTAAAAGACCAAAGGTTTCTCCTAAGGAAAACACCCATCTTTGGCATCTGAGGTTAGGACACATCAACCTCAATGGGATTCAGAAGTTGGTGAAAAGTGGACTTCTAAAGAGTTTAGAAGAAAACTCCTTGCTTGTATGTGAATCATGCCTCGAAGGCAAGATGACCAAACGACCTTTTACTGGAAAAGGTTACAAAGCCAAGGAATCCTTGGAGCTTGTACATTCAGACCTCTGTGGTCTGATGAACGTTAGAGCTCGAGGTGAGTATGAATATTTCATCTCTTTCATAGATGTTGGGTATCTCTACCTAATGTAACGTAAGTCTAAAGCTCTGAAAAAGTTCAAAGAATATAAGGCTGAAGTTGAAAACTTGTTAGATAAGAGGATAAAAACACTACGATCTATCACATACATGTTTGTTCATACAAGGTTTACAAATTATCGGACCCTATGAGATTTAGGGCATCAATCCCAACAATCTCCCACTTGTCCTAAAGCTAGTAGGGTGTACAAGAAATCAAATTATAAGTACACAAAACTAATCTCCCACTTACCCTAGTCTAGCCATAGTCTGTCCCATAGACCCATACTCTGCAGGTGACCCTCAAACACTATAGCCGTGAGGGCCTTCATAAACGAATCAACAACATCTTACTTTGAAGCTATCTTCGCGACAATCATGTCCCCTCGATGCATAATCTCTCAGATGAGATGATACTTCCGCTCTATGTGCTTGTCGTGCTTATGACTCTTACGCTCACGGGAATTAGCCACAACACCACTATTATCACAATAAAGTGTGATGGGCTTTGACATGTCTGGAATAACTTCCAGTTCAGTCTGGAATTTCCTAAGCCAAATTGTCTTCTTAGCAGCTTCACAAGCCGCTACATACTCAGCTTCCATTGTGGAGTTCGCGATGGACCCCTGTTTGGTGCTTCGCCATACTACAACCCCTCCGTTAAGAGTGAACACTAATTCTGAAGTGGATTTCCGAGAATCCGTAGCTGTCTAAAAATCAAAGTCAGTGTATCCTGTAAGGATCAAATCCGTAGAACCATACACAAGCATGTAGTCCCTCGTTCTCTGTAGATACTTGAGGATGTTCTTAATGGTTGTCCTGTGATCATATCCTGGATTAGACAGATATCTACTGGCTATCTCCACTGCGTAGCAGATGTCAGGTCTAGTACATAACATCACATACATCAAACTGCCCATGGTAGATGTATAGGGGACCCGTCTCATTTCCTCAACCTCTTGAGGTGTCTTAGGACACTGTTCCTTAGACAACATAACTCCATGCCTGAAAGGAAATAGGCCTCTCTTGGACTTCTGCATCAAATATTTGATCAATATCTTTGTCAATATATGATGCTTGAGACAATGCTAGCATTTTGTTTTTTCGATCTCGAAAGATCTCAATACCAAGAACAAACTGAGCCTCTCCCAAATATTCCATTTGGAATTGGGTCACTAGTCAGTTCTTAAATGTAGTTAGTAAGCCTACATCATTTCCCATGAGTAGGATATCATCTACATACAACACTAGAAAAACTACTGAACTATTGATGATCTTCTTGTAGACACAAGGCCCATCAACGTTCTGATCAAAGCCATAAGATTTGATCACAGTATCAAACCTTATATTCCAAGATTGAGATGCTTGTTTCAGTCCATCAATGGACCGATTAAGCTTTCAAACATTTTTCTCTTGACCTTAGACTATGAATCCCTCGGGTTGCACCATATAAATCGTCTCCTCAAAATTGCCATTTAGAAAAATAGTCTTGACATCCATTTGCCATATCTCATAGTCATAATATGAGGTAATGGATAGGAGGATCTGGACAGACTTCAGCATGGCAACAGGCGAGAAAGTCTCCTCATAGTCAACAGCCTCTACTTGGGTATAACCCTTTGCCACCAATCTAGCCTTGAACGTTTGCACCTTCCCATCAGCGCCCCATTTCCTCTTCTAGATTCATTTACAACCTATAATTTTTACTCCATCAGATTGATCTACAAGATCCCAAACTGAATTGAAGTACATGGACTCCATTTCAAGATCCATGGCTTTGACTTATTAGATAAACCTACTTCAACAACTCTTGTTGAGGTAATAGACACTTCATCAACTCCTGTTGAAGATTCAGTAGTTCCTTTGGAAAGCTCATTCAACACGATTTTGTTTCTAGGTCTATGCTCCCTTATATGATCCTCCTCAAGAAAAGTAGCATTTTTCAATACAAATTCTTTGTTTTCTTTAGGATCATAGAAATAATTTGATGGAAATTGAACACGAGGATTTCCATGAGCAGTGGAAAGATCATTCCAAATTACAATCGTATATGAACTTTACAATTACAATCGCAAACATAAACATACGGTTATGCAAAATATATAAATTAAAGTATGCTATATAAATGATCAAGGACAAGACTAACACACTTTTGCAGACTCATCACAAAACTCCTTGATCACAAACTCTCGATCATAGCTACACAGCAACACACGAACGCTCTTCCAACACGACCGCTACACTGCACGAACATCGCACATTCGAACTAAGTGATCGCCAAGGTCCCAAACACCACGAATGGCCTCCACAGAACCTTGACAGTGTCGAGTTGAGTATGACATCACCAAGAAGGCTACCTTGGTATTCTCGATGTGAGAATCCAGAAGGTGGGCTCTGTGTGAACTTGGTTTGAGGCAGAAAACTGAAGGAAACACAATCGTGTAAACGATTGAGCAAGTGGGAGATGGAAGAACCTATCATATAGGTCGATGCCCAATCATTTAGGAACAGCTAAGTGATTGTCTAGCAAAAGCTATGCGATCGTTTAACTCATCACTTAGCTGAGTGTCTATCGCCTAAGAGCACTCCACGATCGTTTAGCTAACTCCAAGCTGTCGCTTAGTAAATCTAATTTATTTGACAACATCCTGTGTGTATTTTCCAAGAGAGGAAATCCCAAAACAACATTTTTACAAATCTTTTTCTTACTAAAATTAGGAAAACATTTTTCCTTTTATCTCACGATTACCATGAAACCACCAATAACCTCCTACTCAATTGGTTATTAGAGAAAAAGAGATAATTATCCAATAATTAATATTATTATAAATATAAATGATAACCACCTTATCATACTATATTTATAACCTATACTTTTAATATTTCATCTCATGAAACATATAAACCATAGCTCGTTTTCTATTCCATGGCACTTAATGTAAATCTCATTTACATTAATCCTCCACTTGATGTATCTCATATACCATACTGATCATATCATATATAATCAATTACCTCTTGTCAATTTGAACATTTCAAATCAACACCAAGAACTGATACTCAACTTGAATCCATTGAGCTACCAAGGGGACCTTATAGACCTGTAGCTCGAAGCTCCAACGGTACGTGAATAACTGACTAAACTCTTTAGTCATGGAATCCGCCATTTGTTAACTACCAGGCACTCCACTAAAGACCGACAGCTGAACTCTCCTTACTACAAATGTATTATATGTCCATCTTAACTAATCATTAGTATAACAACCCTTCACAGATCGCTCGTAAGTACAGCTCGGCCAATAACCGTTATGCCCCTATAGTTACATCTAACTCCTTAGGTACCACTGAATCCTCTAATGAACATAAGTCATAGTCCTACTATGACTAAGTTCTCTCTTCCAAAGAGAAGCTGTGGCCACTATGTTCAAGTCCCGAAATCAGTTCTTAAGGTAGAAATCTCTCTACTTATCCCTGCTTCGGGAAAGGAGTGAATTCCATATTGTGTATTGAGTTCCCAGCTCCCAAATCAGACAAGTCCCCAGGTAGGCATGTTGAGTTGGCAATCTGGCCACTCTCACCCATACTAATCAAAGGATCGCCCTCAAAGGCAGGAGTTCCCAAAACACTCAGGATTCAGGTCATGTCACCTATAGCCATTTAGGTGAGATGTAAGTCTCTTGTATCAACGGCGTTATATACAGAGTCTAGTCATCTCGTGGTTCGATCTTATACAAACTCTTTGTATAGGACACCCACGCTCACATGTCTCCACATGAATGGTCAGGATCTACCATCTGTAGTAGTTTACAATACTTGTAAACCTATCCATAGTGTCACCAGGATCAAGTATCCTACCTTAATACTTATACTACAAACCTATTTAGGTTATCACTTAAGGTATGATCCACTTGTATATCACATATACATGCTTAAGTTTACATAAGATAACCATGGAGCTTTGTTTATTGGATATGAGTAAATGCCAGAATGAAATAACAGTTTTTTTAATCATAAAAAAATGTGTATCATTACAAACAACAAGACTTCAGGCGAATTAGGACACTAATCCCAACATAACCACCTCTCGTTCCCTTGGGATAGCCTACAAATAAGCATAACCTTGAACGTGGTTCCAGATTCTTAGGATTAGCCTCAAGCATATGTGCTAGGTAACCCCAGATCCTAAGATGACGTAAACTAGCTTTACGATCATTCCATAACTCAAAAGGTGTTTTGGCAACACTCTTGGAGGGAACGCAATTCAGGATATAAGCTGCAATCTCTACTGCATAACCACAAAACGAGTTAGGTAAGGAAGCATAACTCATCATAGACCGAACCATGTCCAACAGGGTTCGATTTCTTCTCTCTAATACAACATTCTACTGAGGTGTACCAGGTGCTGAGAGTTGAGAAACTATTCCATGTTCTATCAAATAGTTCTGGAAAGAGGAATCCAAAAACTCTCCACCCCGATCAGATCAAAATGTTTTAATCATTCTATTTAATGTGTTTTCAACTTCAGCCTTGTATTCTTTGAACTTTTCAAAAGACTTGGACTTCTGTTGCATAAAATAAACATACCCATATCTTGAATAATCATTAGTGAAAGTGATGAAATATTCATAACCTCCCCTGGCTCTTACATTCATCGAACCACAAAGGTCTGAATGCACTAGCTCTAGAGGTTCTTTGGCCCTAACCTTTTCCAGTAAAAGGCCTTTTAGTCATTTTGCCTTCAAGGCATGACTCACACATAGATAAAGAATTTTCTTCTAATTCACTTATAAGTCCATTCTTCACCAACCTCTCAATCCTATTGAGATTAATGTGTCCTAATCTTAGGTGCCAAAGTTGGGCATTTTCTTTAGAAGAAATTTTAAGTAGTTTATTTGGAGTTATGACAGTTTTAATCATCTCTATGTTATAAAGGGAATTTGTTACTATCGGCCTTAGCACATACAAATTACTTTCAAGTTGAGCAGAACAAATATCAATACCATTTTTAGTAATAAACACTTTATTAAAATAAAAATGTAGTTGATATTTACATTTTAGCAAACACTTTATAGAAACTATGTTCCTCTTTAAATCGAGAACTACAAATACATCATTCAAAATGAAAATTTTGTTCTATAAAGTTAACCGGAGACCTCCCATTGCCACAATTGAGACGGCGTGCCCGGTTCCAACTTGCATCATCATCTCACCAGCACCAAGCTGCCACCAGGAACTAATTTCCTGAAATGAAGAACAAAATGGTTAGTGGCCCCAGAGTCAATAATCCAGACAGAATCATCATTTTCCACTAAATAATTCTCCAAAACAAGAAAATCATATTTACCTTGTTTGGCCTTCTTTTTTTCTGCCAAATATCTAGGGCAGTTTCTCTTCTAGTGCCCGTCCTGGTTGCAATGGAAACATTTTCCCTTGTCAACCCTCACTGGTTGCCTACCCCTTAGAGCAGCAGGTTGTGGGTTAACAGGTGCCTTCCCCTTACCACCCTTCTTCTTCTTCCACTTTCTGGTGCCGGAAGAAGAAGGTGCAAACTTAGTTCCAAAGATCGAAACTTTGTGGAACTTTTTAGATGATGAAGCAACATTTGTTTCACCCTTCTTCTCCTTGTTTTTCAGCAAACATTAGAAAGTTTGCAATTTGTTGAATAGAGTTGTAAGGTTGTAGTCAACCCTATTCAGAACAACATTGCTAACGAAATGAAGGAAGCTTTCCTATAAGGATTCCAGAATAATGCTAACCTAGCTGGTCTCATCGATGATTGACCCGTTCATCTCAGCCACATTGAAGTGGATCATCATATTGAGATCATGTTCTTGAACAGATGACCCTTCTTTCATTCGTGAGTTGAAGATGTACATAAGAGCATCGTGCCTGAGCTGCCTGGATGGTTGTCCGAACATCCCCCACAGGGACTCCATGATCTCACATGTAATGACCATGAGCTCATGCTTCTTAGCCAAAACTTCATTAAGGCTGGCTAAGATATACACTCGGGCCTTCTTGTTTGCCCTTGTCCATCGCTCATACGCTTCTCAAATGTTTCGAGCAGTAGTAGGAGGTGGAATAGGAGGGCATTCCTCCGTAAGGATGAAGTGGAGATTGTCGATGATCAAAATTGTATTAATGGTATTTTTCCAACTAGCGTAATTTTCGCCAGTTAATTTATCGGCAACAAGTAAGCTTAAAGTCGCGGTAGCCATAATTAAAATTGCTGAAAAGTGAACAAACTTAATTAAGTCTACTTGCATTAAACCATATTTAGAAACCAATCATGTTTTAGCAAAATTGTCTAGTGTACCCTAAGAGACATCTATTTTGCAATGATGCTTCAGTGAGGTAGGACAAAAGTCACCGTAGGGTGATCAAGTGCCCCTTCACTGAAATGAGACATTCTTAACCATTAGATAGAAACAACTCCTTGTAACTAAATCTAATAGTGATCATCGTTCAGTTCAGAATTTGTTAACATCGTTAACAATTTTGTGTAAGTGTAACCCCTCATTTTAAATCCTAGACTCCCGCCCTAATGAGCCAACCTTAAGGAAAAGCTGATTAGGACAAGAGACTAAAGCAAACCTATCCATTTTTGGAGATCAAATAAAGAGTTGTGCAAAATTGCCATCCTTTAGGGGGACACCCACAATGCCACGAGGCGATGCACAAAAACTTTATCCAACCTAATGAGAGAGACCGAGGGATATGTTGTCACACGTCCCGCGCCCACTTACTATGAACATTCTCTCCATTCACCTTGGTATTGACCAACCCAAATGCCACCCATAGGGGGACACCCATGGTTCCTCGAAGCCGAGGATAGATCTCACAGTGTGAACTCTTAGGGAGAAACGTGTAGAGGTTAAAGTGAAGTATCATATACTCCATTTTTCTCCCACTGAATGTTCTACCTAGGGTTCATTAACTTAGAAAATCCGGCTACTGATTTTATCTAAGTGATTTGTTTAATTTGGTAAAAAAACAACACTTGCTTTTGATGATTAAACAACTTTGATTCAGGTCTTATTAAACTCTTTAATAGACTTTCATCAAATTTGCATGCATGTAACAAATCTATCTAATTCACCTTTCCAGGTAGGGGTGCAACGTTTCCATCGACTTAAGTACCCCAGCTTAGCCAGAACCAGCCTTAGACAAAAGGTCCCTTATAGATACATTTGTTACATATTTAATCTTTTATTAGGAATCAATTTAATCCTGTTAAATCGATTTAAAATATTAAACTTAGATTTATAATCTTATTAGAAACATGATCTTAGGTCTATCTCAATCAAATTTTAAAACACTTTTAAAAGATGATTAAAGCCTAAGGTTTGCATGAAACTCTTTATTATTGATTTTAATTTTGATTTTAATTTTAATTTTAATTTTATTTATTATAAAACTTATAAGTAAATAAAACAATTAACACCAACCATTGCAAGAATGACATACATAAGTATTTATAAAAATTATAAATTAACCTAAAGTAGTATCATGCTTCATGCAATGTTCATGCATTACTAATATATAACTTTCATATAAACATGTAATGAATTAAGCTATATCATACATTCCATACAAACATTCAACCTTATATTATAACATTTATAATATAAATGATGCATGGATATGCTATAATGCATGTATTTATTATAACTCTTATATTATATGATGCATGAGCATGCTTTAAATAATTTAAATCATGCATACTAATATATTATAACACTTATAATATAAAATGATGCATGAAAAAAAACGCATAACCTATGGTTGGTTTTAAAACTATGACATACATTATGGCATATATAATAAGCATACATCACATGCATATTTAAATAAAGTTGATGGACCGGGATAATAAATCTCAATACCGAAAAAATGAAGGCTAAACTATTACAAAAGCTGAGTCCATCGGTTCGGAACAAGTGAACCGGGTCTTGAACCGCTAGCCTTGAAGCCTTGCAGCTTGATCGTGTAGCAAATCTCCTGATCGTCGAGCAACAAGCGTCGAGTATAAACGATCGTGTAACAATGATCGTGTAGCTTTGGACTATGCGATGAGCATGAAAGTCCACGTGATTATGCAGCGTGCTTCAAGTAGCGCATACCATGCGATCGTGTAGCTAAAGACTATGTGATGAGCATGATAGTCTACACGATCGAGTAGCATGCGCCGAGTATTATATACTATGTGATCGTGTAGCTACCGACTATGCGATGAGCATGATAGTGTATATGATCGTTTAGCATGCATGCCTTGCATCGAGTATTAAATGCCACGCGATCATTTACTTCTTGAGTGCCTACGCGATTATGCAATCAACGCAACACGATTGAGTAGAAAACCCCACACGATCGCATAGCATTAGCTATGCGATCGTTTAGCAGATGCTACACGATCGTGCAGAAAATTCTACACGAACACATAGCAAAATATAAATGATCGTTTAGCTCTAGCTACACGATATGGCCACCGTCTCGTCTTCTCCATCAAAACACACTGCAACCTTCATGTTTGAAGCTTCACGAATGACTCAAAACTAAAAACGAATATAGGCTCGGTTGCATGAATTAATGCCCGCAAGGCCCTTACAGATTAACTTTTGTAACTTAAACAGAAGGGGAAAACTGAGATTACTACCCCGAAACATCCATCAACAATCATCCACATAAATTTAACAATTAAACGCTATGCAGAAAATAAAATCCACCAAATTGTAAAATATTTCAATACAGAAATGAAATTTGGAATTAGAATTACAACCTAGCTCTAATACCAATTAAAGGAACTCGATTGACAAGATCCATGAGCGGAAGCAAATCGTCCAAATTCCATTTCGATTGAAAACAAACGTTTACAGTATAACAAACAGATTATGCATCTTAATAAAATTACAGCATGCTTTTAAACTTCAAACAGGGTTCAAGTGATTATATCTTTGAAGAACTCTTCTTCGTGTAAATCCCTTGAACAGAAAGAAAGCTCAAACCAAAAGAGAAGACACTACCACTTGGTGACCTCGATATTCTCAGGGTGAGAACCCAGGAGTGGTAGGCTTTAACTATTTTGGTTAGGAGGGAGTTTGTGAAGTATAGAAGAGGAAGATGATTGAAGAAGAACACACTATCGCATAGAGTTGCTTTTAATCATGTAGACAAAAGCTCTATCATATAGGCTCCCATCTATCGCATAGATTTATGTGTTTTTCATGTAGGTTCTCTAGGAAAAAATTAGATCTTATTTTTATTTATCCCAATAGCCACAAAAACCACTTAACCACCCACTAAGGCGGTTAGAGAGAAAAAGGGATTAATTATCCAAATAATTAATAATATGAATAAATATGATAACCAACTTATCATATTATATTTATAGCCTATAGTTTTAATATTACATCATATACAATATAAACTATAGTTTTTTTCCTCTATTTTATGGCATTTAATATAAATCATATTTATATTAAATTTAACAACTGTGAATCTTATTCATACATAATATATTTGAAACACATTCAAATATTTATTCCTCCAATTAATCTATACTATACCAAATACATTATATCAGTTATATCATATATAATTGAATTAATTTAGTTATATCATATATAATTTAATTAATTTAATTATATCATATATAATTAAATTCTCTCTTATTAATTTGAACGATTCAAATTAACCAAAAAACTTATTCTCAACTAAATTCTTTTGAGCTACAAAGGGGACCTTATAGACCTATAGCTTGAAACTCCAACAGTACGTGAATAATGAATTAAACTCTTTAATTACATTATCCACCATCCGTTAACTGTCGAACACTCCACTAAAGACCGATATCTGCACTCTTTACACTATAGATATATTTCTGTGTCCATTGAATATAAGAAATCAATAGTACAATGAGCCTTCACAAATTGCTCGTAAGTACAGTTGAGCCAAATTACCGTTTTTCCCTTGTAGTTACATCTAACTCCTTAAGTACCATTGATCCCACTAGTGAACAATAGATCATAGTCTCACAATGACTAAACCTTTCTCAGACCAGAAGAAGGTGTAGTGCCACATTGTTCAAGACCCAGAATCGGCCCTTAAGGGAGCAGTTTATCTACTTACCCTGCTTCAGGGAATGAGTGAATTCCATCATGTGTAGTTGAGTTCTCAGCTCTACAATCAGATGAATCCCCAAAATGGTAGGCTTATTGAGTTAGCGATCTGGCCACTCTCACCCATACAAATCAAAGGACTGGCCTCATATGCAGGAGTTCTCAACTCACTCAGGATTAAGGTCATGTTACCTATGGTCATCTAAGTGAAATGAAAGTCTCTATTATGAACGGCATTATATAATGAGACTAAGCATTTCGTGGTCTAGTCTTATACAAAATCCTTTGTATAGAATATCCCCACTAGCATGTCTAATATATGAATGATCAGGATCATATCAATTGTAGCACTTTACAACATTTGTAACATCTACAAAGCGGGACATACTCGTAGTGTCACCATGATAAGGTACCTAGCCTTATCCATATACTACAGACCATTTAGGTTATCACTTAAACATGATCCACCTGTATGTCTCCACATACATGTTTAAATTACAACGATAACCGTGGATGTTAGTTTATTGGTTTGTGGTTAATGCAACTAAAATATCACATATTTCATAGACAGAGTGAATAAAATATGAAATGTTATTAATCACATACAAGTTTGTTCATACAAGGTTTACAAACTATAGAACCCTACGAGATTTAGGGCATCAACCCCAACAAGAACATGAAATTCAGTCTCAACTCACAGCACCCGAAACACCTCAAAAGAATGGTGTAGCATAAAGAAGAGATAGAACCCTGTTAGACATAGTTCGTTCAATGATGAGTAACACTCAATTATCTCAGTCTTTTTGGGAATATGCAGTATAGATTGTAGTATATATTTTAAACATGGTTCCCTAAAAAAAGTATTTCAAAAACACCTTACGAGTTATGAAGAAGGCATAAAGGTGGTTTTTTTCACTTTAGGATTTGGGGATGCCCAACACATGTATTGGTGCAAAACCCAAAGAAATTGGAACGATGTTAAAAAATATGCCTATTTGTAGGCTACCCAAAAGAAACAAAAGGTGGTCTATTTTATGATCCTCAAGATGAAAATGTATTTGTATAGAAAAATGCAACATTATTAGAGGAAGACCAGATAAAGAATCATCAACCTCGCAGTATGCTAGTATTAAGTGAAACATCCATAGAAGCTACAGACAAATCATTAAGGGTTGTAAATCAAGTTGGTTCTTTAGTAAGAGTTGTTGATAAAATTGGTAATTCACACCCTTCTCAACAGTTGAGAATGCCTCGACGTAGTGGGAGGGTTGTTCAACAATCTAACTGTTACATGAGTTTGATAGAATCTCAAGTCATCATACCTAATGATGGCTTAGAGGATCCTTTGACCTTTAAATAGGTAATGGAAGATGTGGATCGAGACCAATGGATAAAAGCCATGGTCCTCAAAATATAGTCTATTTATTTCAATTCGGCCTGGGAACTTGTAGATTAACTAAAAGGGGTAAAACCTAATTGTTGCAAATGGATCTACAAGAGAAAACGAGACCAAGCTAAAGGTATAGACCTACAAAGCTAGACTCGTGGCAAAAGGGTTTACTGAAAGAGAAGGGGTGGACTATCATGAAACCTTTTCTCCAGTTGCCATGATTAAGTTGATTAGAATACTCTTGTCCATTGTTGTGTTTCATGATTACAAAATCTGGCAAATGGACATCAAGACAACCTTTCTGAATCGCTATTTTGAAGAGAATATCTATATGTCTCAACTGGAAGGGTCCATTGAACAGGGTCAAGAGAAAAAGGTTTACAAGCTTAAAAGATCTATTAATGGGTTAAAATGAGCATCTTCATCCTAGAATATAAGATTTGACACTGGACCAAATCTTATGGCTTTGAACAAAACGTTGACGAGCCTTGTCTTTATAAGAAAATTGTCAATAAAATTGTAGCTTTTCTGGTGCTATGTGTTGGTGATATCCTACTCATTGGGAATGAAGTAGAATTCCTTGCTAATGTTAAGAGATGGCAAGCATCACAATTTTAAATTAAATATTTAAGAGATGCACGGTATGTTATTGGAATCCAAATAGTTTGAAATCGCAAGAATAGAACACTAGCGTTATCTCAAGCATCTTATATAGACAAGATGTTGTCTAGGTATAAAATGCAAAATTCCAAGAGAGATTTGTTACCTTCCAGGCATAGAATTCATTTTTCTAAAGAACAATGTCCTAAGACATCTCAAGAGGTTGAGGTTATCAAACGAATTCCTTATGCATCAATAATTGGAAGTTTGATATATGTCATGTTGTTTACACATCCAGACATATGCTATGCAGTTGGAATAATCAGCAGATATCGGTCCAATCCTAGATATGATTATTGGACTGTCGTTAAGAATATCCTCAAGTATCTTCAAAAAATGAGGGACTATATGCTCGTGTATGATGCTAAGGATCTGATTCTTAAAGGATACAGTGATTCTAATTTTCATACTAATGTGGATTATAGGAAATCAACTTTGAAATTAGTATTCACTTTGAATAGAGGAGCTAAAATATGGAGGAGTATAAAGAAAAGTTGTATTGATAACTCCACTATGGAAGCAGAGTATGTAGCTGCTTGTGATGAAGCCAAGGAAGCAGTATGGCTTAGAAAATTCTTGATCGATTTGGAAGTGTTTCCAAATATACATCTGCCAATCACCTTCTATTGTGATAATAGTGGAGTAGTAGCAAATTCTAAAGAACCAAAAAGCCATAAGAACGGAAAGCACATCGAGTGCAAGTACCATATCATCAAGGAGATAGTACACCAAGGAGACATGATCGTCACACAAATAGCCTTAGTTGAAAATTTAGCTGATCAATTTACAAAGGTCCTTATAGCTAAAGTGTTTGAGGGTCACCTAGTCAAACTAGGACTACAAGCTTCATAAATCTAGGGCATGTGGGAGAATTCATGGGTATAAAGATTCCCTAGTTTATTGTATTTATTCTCTTATACTCAACATTGTATATTTGTATATATTAAAACCCCCTAAAGTTTTAGACCAAGTGGGAGTTTATTAGTTGTATGTCCTAAAACTGATAGTTTGTAAAATTGAACATATTCTATTTGCAATAAAGATGTTATTGAGGTTTATTCAATACAGCTGTTATTGAATATATAAATTGCACTTGTAAAGCCTAAATCCAATAAACTAACGAACCCCTGGATATAGTACGAATACTTAAACCTTATATGGAGACATAAAAGAGGATCGGGTTTAAGTATATAGCCAAAACGGTCTATAAGTATAAGGATAGGGTTGGGTACCTTATCCTAGGGACACTATGGATGCAGCCCGCTTTGTATTTAATACAATGATGTGATCCCAAAATCGTTCATGTGGAGACATGCTAGTGGAGGCATCCTATGCAAAAGATGTTTGCATAAGACCGAACCAAGAAATAGTCTCTTTTTCTTTACAAGTATCGTTTACTATTAAAAATGACTATTTCAATCTGATGACCTAAGGTGACTCGATCTCAACCCTGAGCTAACTGTGAAATCCTGTTTATTCAGGATTATCCTTTAAACTGCATGGGTGAGAGTGATTCAACAATGTCGTTCAATAAGCCTCCCATTTTAGGGGGTAAGACCGGTCAAATAGCTGGGGACATAGTCCTACAAGATGAAACTCACTCTTACCCGTTTTAGGGTTAGCAGATAGGTTGTTCCCTTAAGTACTGACTCTTGGTGTTGAACAAAGGGGAGACTTGAGGAGAAAGATGTATTACAAGGGTAAAACGATAATTTTGACCCAACTGTTAATACGAACAATCTTTGAAGGATCGAACTTAGATTATGGTTAAATCAAGTGGACAGAAATATATTTACAGTGAGGAAAGTGCAGCTACTGGGCTTTAGTGGAGTGACCCGATAGTTAACGAATGTTGATTAATTAGATTTGAAGAGGTTAGTCAATTAATCTCGGATCGTTAGAGCTAATGATCTGTAGGTTCACTAGATTTCCCTACTAGCTCACAAACGGACTAAACCTTAGAATAGCGTGATGAGAGAATTCGAAATATTCAAATTCAAATTATGGGAATGATAATTATATACGATAAATGTAAACATTTAATTAATGAATTAAACGAATTTTGAGAGTTCGATAATATTAAAATATGATTTAAATATTGAATACATGAATATAGATTCATGTTTAAGGAATTTGGTGTTCAATTAATTATTAATTTAAATAAATTGTTTAATTAATTATTAAAATTTAATTTTAGAAAAAATTAATTACGGAATTAATTTTGTTTAGAAATTAATGTTTTTTATTTAATATAAATTATTGAATTAATAATTTATAAAAATCACTTTTTCATTTTAGTTTTTAAGATTGGATTTCAAAATTAGGAATTGATTTTGCTTGAAATAAATTATAAAATGAAAAACCACTAAGTAGATTTTTCCCACATTGAACACTTAAATTTCCATCTAATTTATGATATGTGGTGTCATTTTCTCATATTCTCAAGTTGCATGGTATAGTTAAATAAAAATAAAAATCAAATCTTTTGGTGAGATAAGTAGTTTCATGGAACTGAAATTAAAAAGAGAGAATTGGTTCTCTCTAACAAAAAAGACAAAATCAGAAAAACTCTCTCCAATTTCCTTCGAATTCATCCTCATTGTGGGTTCCACCACCCAGTCTAAGGGCCAAGAGGATAGTAGGGAAGACCAAGTGGTGGTTTACAAGCATTTTGAGTGAAGTACATCTGGACCTAGAGAAATATGAAGAGTTCTTCAAAGGTATTGTAATTTCCAAAACCCTATTTTAATATGTTTAACATGCATGCTTGTTTACTCAAATTCATGTAATTAGAGTGCTTAATGATTCTATTTGCTTCCACTTCTTGCATGTCAACTCTATCACATCCGAAGAGTTTCCTACAGTTTCACACAAATACAATGATGAACAAGATTGAGTACAATCTAACTACTCTCTTAAACGAGCTCTGGACATACCAGTCTTTTATGAAGACTAAGGGATAAAAAATGGAAGTAAATGTTGTTACCTCAAAGAAGTTCCAAAAGGGATCATCCATAGGAACTAAGTCTGGACCTTCCACTTCAAAGAAAAAGTGTATTCAAATGAAAAAGAAGGGAAAAGGGAAAGGTAGGGCTTATGCAACTCGCAAAGGAAAGGGGAAAACTGTGGACAAAGGAAAGTGGTTTCATTATAATGAAGATGGGCACTAGAAACGTAAGTGCCCAAAATACTTTGTCGAGAAGAAAGCTAAGAAAGCAAAACAAGGTGAATATGATTTACTCATTATTGAAGCATGTTTAGTGGAGAATGATAACACGACTTAAATACTAGATTGAGGGGTCACTAACCATGTCTGTATTTATTTTCAAGAACCTAGTTTTTTGTGGAAGCTTAGAGAAGGCGAGACAACTCTCAAAGTTCGAACAGGAAAGGCCGTCTTAGCTAAAGTTTTGGGAGACTTAAAGTTTTTTTTTTTGGGATAGATTTATTTTACCAGAAATTGTACTTTTAGTTCCTAATATGAGAAAGAATCCAATATCTATCTTTTGTTTGTTATAACAAATGTACACAGTATCTTTAGAAGTTAATGAAGTGTTTGTTAGCTCAACAGGTATTCAAAATTGTTCTGCAAAACTTGCAAACAACTTATATGTGTTTAGACTAACCAAAGCAAAAGCTATTTTAAATACTGAGATGTTTAAAATAGTTGAAACTCAAAATAAAAGGCAAAAAGTTTCTCCTAGTAACTATCTTTGCACTTGAGACTTGGCCACATTAATCTCAATAGAATTGAGAGTTTGGTCAAGAGTTGACTCCTTTGTCAGTTAGAAGACAACTCTTTACCTCCATGTGAGTCCTGTCTTTAGGATAAAATGACCAAAAGATCTGTTATACGAAAAGGTCATAAAGCCAAAGAACCCTTAGAACTCATGCATTCAGATCTTTGTGGTCCGATGAATGTCAAAGGACGAGGAGAGTATGAGTATTTCATCAGTTTTATTGATGATTATTCTAGGTATGACTATGTTCACTAATGCATCACAAGTATGAAGCCCTTGAAAAGTTCAATGAATATAAGGAAGAGGTTAACAACCTGTTAGGTAAAACGATTAAAACACTTTAATCAGATCGAGGTGGAGAGTATATGAACTTGAGATTTTAGGATTATTTGATAAAACATGGAATCCAATCTACACTCTCAGCACCCAGTAGGCCTCAGTCGAATGGTTTATCGAAAAGGAGAAATAGAACCCTATTAGACATGGTTTGTTCAATGATAAGGTATGCTCAATTGCCTGGTTCATTTTGAGGATATGTAGTAGAGACTGTTGTATACATTTTGAACATGGTTCCTTCAAAATGTGTTTCTGAAACATCATATGAATTATGAAAAGGACGTAAAGGTAGTTTATGTCACTTCAAAATTTTGGGAAGCCATGCACACGTGTTGGTGCAAAACTCAAAGAAGTTGGAACGTTGTTCAAAATTATGCCTATTTGTAAGATACCCCAAAGAAACAAAAGGTAGTATATTTTATGATCCTCAAGATAACAAAGTATTTGTGTCAATAAATGCTACATTCTTAGAGGAAGACCACATGAGAGATCATTAATTTCGATGTAAACTAGTATTGAGTGAAATTTCTAAAGAAGCTATAGATAAACCAACAAAAGTTGTTGATTAGGCCAGTCATTCAACAAAAGTTGTTAATGAAGCTGGTAATTCTAGTCAGTCATATCCTTTTAAGAGTTCAGAGTGCCTCGACATAGTGGGAGAGTTGTCCATTAGCCCGACCGTTACATGGATTTAATCGAAACTCAGGTCATCACACCGAATGATGCCATTAAGGATCCATTGATCTGTGAATAAGCAATGAATAATGTAGACCAAGACTAGTGGATCAAAGTTATGGACCTCGAAATGGAGTCTATGTACTTTAATTCGGTCTGAGAACTTGTAGATCAACTGGATGGGGTAAAACCTATTGGTTGTAAATGGATCTACAAAAGAACATGAGACTAAGTCGGTAAGGTACATGCCTTTAAGGCTTGACTGGTGGTAAAAGGTTATATCCTGGGGGGTGGACTATTAAAAAAACCTTCTCTCCTATTGCCATGCTAAGGTTAATTTGAATACTCTTGTCCATTGCCATATTTTATGATGATAAAATTTGGCAAATAGATGTCAAGATAGCCTTTCTAAATGGAAATCTTGAGGAGAGTATCTATACGCCTAAACCGGAAGGGTTCATTGAATAGGGTCAAGAGAAAAAGGTTTGCAAGCTTAAATGACCAATTAATGGGTTAAAACAAACATCTAGATCCTGGAACATAAGATTTGACACTGCAACTAAATCTTATGGCTTTGAATAGAGTATTGACGAATCTTGTGTCTATAAGAAAATTGTCAAAACCACTGTAGCCTTCCTAGTATTGTATGTCGATGAAATCCTACTCATTGGGAATGATGTAGGATTTTTATTGATGTTAAGCAAACGCCTAGCAACCCAATTCCAAATGAAAATTTTGGAAGAGACTCAGTATATTCTTGGGATCCAAATCATTCAGAATCGCAAGAATAGAACATTAGCCTTGTCTCAAGCATCGTATATAGACAAGATGTTGTCTAGATATAAAATGCAGAATTCCAAGAGGGTTTTGTTACCTTTCAGACATGGAGTTCGTCTGTCAAAGGAACAATGTCGTAAGATACCTCAAGAAGTTAAGGATATGAGATGTATTCTCTATGCTTCTGCAGTTGGTAGTCTGATGTTGTATGCCATGTTATATACATGACTTAACATATGTTATGCAATGGGGATAGTCAGTAGGTATCAGTCCAATCCAAGATATGATCATTGGACTGCTATTAAAAATATCCTCAAGTATCTTAGGAGAATGATGGACTATGTTCTCGTGTATGGTGCTCAGGATTTAATCCTTACTTGATACACTGACTCTGGTTTTCAGACCGATAATAATTCAAGGAGATCTACATCAAGATTTGCATTCATTCTAAATGGAGGAGCAGTAGTTTGGAAGAGTATAAAGAAACATTGTATTGCTAACTCCACCATGGAGGCTGAGTACGTAGCTGCATGTGAAGTGACAAAGGAGATTGTATGGCTTAAGAAGTCCTTAACAGATTTCGAAGTGGTTCCAAATATGTATCTGTCTATCACTCTCTATTATAATGATAGTGGCATAGTTGCAAATTATAAAGAACCTAGAAGCCATAAATTCAGGAGGCACATTGAGCGTAAATTCTCATCAGGGAGATTGTGCAACGAGAAGACGTGATCGTCAAACAGATAGCCACAGAGTACAACATTATTGATTCGTTTACAAAGGCTCTCACGGCTAAAGTGTTTGAGGATCATCTAGTGAGCCTAGGACTACGAGTTTTTTAAATCTAGGGCAAGTGGGAGAAGCCATGGGTATGTGATGCCCTAGTTTATTATATTTATGTTCTTTCTCTCAGACTCAACATTATATGTAAATGACCCCACTAGAATTTTAGTACAAGTGAGACTTTGTTGGGTTTTATGTCCTTAAACTCGTGGTCTGTACACAATAAGTGGATTCTATTTTACAATAAAGTAGTTATTGAGGTTTATTTAGTAAAGATGTTATTGAATATGTGAACTGCATTTAAGAACCCTAAATCCAATAAACTAAGGACTCATAGCTATAGCATGAATACTTGAACTATTTTTGAAGACATAAAAGTGGATCAAGTTCAAATAAATAGCCAAAACGGTCTATAGTATAGGGATAAGGTTGGGTACCTTATCTTGGAGACACTATGCATGCGACCCACTTTGTATTCGATACACACGATGTGATCCTGAATCGTTCATGTGAAGACATGTGAGTGGGGGCGTCCTATGCAATGAGTTTGCATAAGAACAGACCAAGAAATAGTCACTTTTACTTTATAACACCGTTTACTATTAAGATTGACTATTTCAATACGATGACCTAGGTAACTCAATCTTAATCTTAAGCTAACTATGAACTCCTATTTATTCGAGATTATCCTTTAATCTACATCGGTGTGGCCCAAGTTCGCCGACTCAATAAGCTTGATATTTTAGGGATAAGACAGGGTAGATAGATGGGGTCATAGTCCTGCAAGATGGAATTCGCTCCTACCCAATTTTAGAGATAGTAGATAAGTTGTTCTCTTAAGTATTAACTCTGGGTCTTGAACAAGGGCCCCACCCTCTCATTTTCCTGAGCGGGATTCAATTTAGTGGTTGGACCATAAACCAATTGTTCATTAGAGTATCAATAAAACGGTAATTTTGATGCAGGTGTAATTACGAACAACCTGTGAATAATCTACTTACTAATTATGGTTATATCGAGTGGATAGAAATATATCTACTGATGAGAGTGTAGCTACTGGGCTATAGTGGAGTGTCTCGGTAGTTAATTAATGTTGGTTAACTAGGTTAGAGAGTTTAGTCGGTTAATCTCTTATCATTGGAACTCATAATTTGTAGGTCCATTAGGTCCCCCTACTAACTCATATCAAACTAAACCTTAGAACAGTGCGATTAGAAAATTTAAAAGGTTCAAATTTTATTTAATAAGTAAATATTAGTTATATTCGATATACTTAACGTCTTATCGTTTAATTATGAATTAAACAATAAGGAGCATTAGAAATATTTAAATATGATTTAAATATTGTACATATAGGAATTCATGATCGGGATTAGTGTTAATTATTAATTTAATATTTATATTAAATTAATATTATTGATTAAATTGTTTAACTAATTATTTAAAAATAATTATTAGAATTAGTTTTATTTAAAATTGGTTGTAAAATTAATTTTATTTAAAATGTATTGTTTGAATTAATTTTAAGGAAATTGATTTTAATTTAAAATTTTGATTTTTGAATTTTAGAAATTAAAAAATGGAGCTAGTGGATTTTAAATAAAATTAATTCTAAAAATTAATTTTATTTGAAGTTAATTATTGAATTAATTTTAAGAAAAATAAATTTCATTTACAATTTTAATTTTTAAATTTTAGAAATTCAAAAATGGAGTTACTAGACTTTTCCTACTTTTTCCCTTCTTTAAACACCTCAATCCCCACTATAATGAAGCTTGAATTTGCTATCACTTTGAGGTATTTTTGTTATGCATGATACCTCTTTGAATAGAGGAAGTAATTGTTGAGATTGGTGTTGGAAAAATTGGCTTTTGAAGCTGAATTTTATCTCTCAAATCCATAACTCCAAGTTTTCTCAAACTCCATTTCCCCTTAAAATGCTAGGACCACCCTCAATGCTAGGAGTTCCCAAGTTACTTAGGACTGAGGTCATGTTACCTATGGTCATCCTAGTGAAGTGAAGTCTCTGTCATGAACGGTGTTATATAACGAGACATTAACACTTCGTGGTCAGGTCTTATACAAACTCTTTGTATAAGACGCCCCTGCTCACATGTCCCCAACACGAATGATCAGGATCAGATCATCTGTGACAAGTCACAATACTTGTGACCATTCCACAAAGCGGGCCGCGTCCGTAGTGTTACCAAGATAAGGTTTCCCTCCTATATCCATATAGTACAGACCATTTTGGTTATCACCCAAGACAT
>NW_024064789.1:796373-803647 GCF_009727055.1 Benincasa hispida | reverse complement strand
GATCCATTGTATGTCACCATATACATGCTTGAGTCACATACAGATAAACCAGGGATTTTATATTTATTGTTTGAGTAAAGCAAATAAAACAAATAACCGAGCAAAACAACAAGATGTGAAGTAAATATCATATATTAACAATCACTAGTGTTCATATATATTGTTTACAAACTACAGGATATGAGACTTTAGGGCATCAGCCCCAACAATCTCCCACTTTTCCTAAAGCGAAGTGGGGTGTACAAAAAACTTAGTACAAAATAATAAACTAGGGCATAAAAGCCCAGTATAATAAAATCTCCCACTTGCCCTAGTTCAGTCGTGGGCGATCCTGTAGACCCATGCTTCGTAGGTGACCCTCAAACACTATAGCCGTGAGAGCCTTCGTAAATGGGTTAGCAACATTGTGCTCCGAAACGATCTGCATGACGATCACGTCACCTCGATGCACTATCTCACAGATCAGATGATACTTCCGCTCTATGTGTTTACCGCGTCGGTGACTCCTCGGTCCTTGGAGTACGCCACTACCCCACTATTATCAATAGAGGGTAATAGGCCTAGACATATCTGGAACAATTTCTAAGTCTGTCAAGAACTTCCTGAGCCAGACGACCTTCTTAGCAGCTTCACAAGCCACTACGTACTCCGTCTCTATAGTGGAGTCGCGGATGCACCCCTGCTTAGTGCTTCGCCACACTCAACTCCTCCATTAAGAGTAAAGACTGACCCTGATGTGGACTTGTGAGAGTCCTTATCAGTCTGAAAGTCAGAATCCATGTATCTTGTAAGGATCAAATCCCTCGAACCATACACGAGCATGTAGTCCTTCGTTCTCCGAAGATACTTGAGGATGTTCTTCACTGTGGTCCAGTGACCCTGGCCTGGGTTATACTGATACCTACTGACTATACCCACAACGTAGCAGATCTTTGGACGAGTTCAGAGCATCGCGTACATCAAACTGCAACGACAGATGTATATGGGACCCGTCTCATGTCCTCAACCTCTTGAGGCATCTAGGACACATTTCCTTAGACAAAGTGACTCCATGCCTGAATAGTAATAGGCCCCTCTTGATCTACAAGATCCCATATTGAGTTAAAGTACATTGACTCCATCTCGAGATCCATGGCCTTGACCCATTCATCCTGGTCAACATCCTCCATTGCCTTCTTATAAGACAATGGATCCTCAACGTCGCCATCTGATACCATAGCAACGATTTCTGTGAAACCCAGATAGCGAACAGGTGGGTTTGCAACCCTCCCACTACATCGAGGTTCCCTCAACTCTTGAGGTGGAACCGACCTACTGGATGAACTCCCATCAACAACTCTTGTTGATGCAGCAGGCTCTTCAACAACTCTTGTTAGTAGTTTCATTGGAAAGCTCACGCAACACGACTTTGCTCCATGGATTGTGCTCCCTTATATGATCCTCCTCCAAGAAAGTAGTGTTTCTTGAAACAAACACCCTATTTTCTGTTGGATCATAAAAATAACCCCCTCGTGTACCTTTCGGGTAGCCTACAAAGAGGCATAACCTCGACCGTGGTTCCAACTTCTTGGGATTAGCCTCAAGCATATGTGCAGGGCAACCCCAAATGCGGAAATGATGTAAACTAGCTTTACGCCCGTTCCACAACTCTAGAGGTGTTCTTGCAACACTCTTGGAGGGAACACAGTTGAGTATGTACACCGCAGTCTCCACTGCGAAACCCCAAAACGAGTCCGGTAAGGAAGCGTAACTCATCATCGAACGAATCATGTCAAACAAGGTCCTATTTCTCCTCTCCGCTACACTATTCTGCTGAGGTGTACCCGGCGCTGAGAGTTGGGAAACGATTCCATGTTCTATCAAATAGTCTTGGAATGTAGAGTCCAAAAACTCTCCACCTCGATCTGATCGAAGTGTTTTAATCCGTCTATCTAATGCGTTTTCAACTTCAACCTTAAACTCTTTGAACTTTTCAAAGGATTCAAACTTCTGTTGCAAAAGATAAACATACCCGTACCTGGAGTAATCATCAGTAAAATACTCATAACCACCTCAGGCTCGCACATTCATAGAACCACAAAGGTCAAAATGTACTAACTCAAGAGGCTCCTTGGCTCTAAAACCTTTTTCAGTAAAAGGTCGTTTAGTCATCTTACCCTTAAGGCAAGATTCGCACATGGGTGAAGAATTTTCTTTTAACTCATGTAGAAGTCCATTCTTCACCAATCTCTCAATCCTATTGAGATTGATGTGCCCTAAACGTAGATGCCAAAGTTGGGCATTTTCTTTTGGAGAAATTCGTTGACGTTTTGATTGAGTTACGGCAGTTCTGAACATTTCAGTATTATGGAAGGAATTAATGGCTAACGGCCTTAGCACATATAAATTTGATTCCAAATTTGCTGTGCAAATAAAGACACCATCTTTATGAATAAATGCTTTACTCAAATTGAAATAAACAGTGTATACATTGCAATAAACACTTTACAGAAATAAGGTTCCTTTTTAGTTCAGGAACAATATATACATCATTTAAAATTAGAAACCTATTCTGTAAAGTTAACTGGAGTCCTCCCACTGCCACAGCTGAGACAACGTGCTCGGTGCCTACTCGCATCGTCATCTCACCAGCCTCCAACTTTTGCCAAGATCTAATCCCTTGAAAATAAGAACAAACATGGTTAGTGGCGCCTGAATCAATTATCCAGGCAGAATCATCATTCTTCACTAAACAAGTTTCGAGCACAAGTAAATCACATTTACCTTTATCCACCTTGGTCTTAGCCTTGGCTGCTTTCTTCTACTTTAGATACCGAGGACAGTTCCCCTTCCAATGTCCATCTTGGTTGCAATGGAAACACTTTCCCTTAGCAACTGGTGGACGCCTCCTCGGGGCGACAGGCGGTGGGTTAGCAGGTGCCTTCCTTTTTCCCTTACCACCCTTTTTTTTCTTCCCCTTTGTAGAGTTAAAAGTAGAAGGTGCAGACTTCGTTCCTGAGGTCGAACCTATATGAAGCGTCCTTGAAGATGAAGCAATATTTGCCTCACCCTTCTGCCTCTCCTTACTTTTCAATAAAGATTGGTATGTCTGCAATTCGTTGAGGAGAGTTGTAAGGTTATATTTCACCTTGTTAAGAATCACATTGCTAACAAAATGCAGGAAGCTCTCCGGCAAAGAATGCAGGATTATGCTAACCTGGCTGCCCTCATCGATGGAAGACCCATTCAACTCCGCCACATTGAAGTGGACCATCATGTTTAGCACATGTTCATGAATAGAGGTGCCTTTTTGCATTTTGGAGTTAAATATTTATTTAAGAGCCTCATGCATAAGCTGTTCAGACGGTTGTCCAAACATCCCCCGTAGGGACTCCATGATCTCACGGGCTGGGACCATAGGCTCATGCTTCTTGGCTAAGACGTCAGAAAGACTTATCAAGATATAGGCTCCGACCTTCTCATTCACCCATGTCCATCGCTTGTATGCCTCCCGAACATTTCGAGCAGCAGTTGGAGCTGGAATAGGAGGACAAGCCTCTGTGAGAGCTAACATGAGATCCTCGATGATTAGGATCGTCGTGATCATGTGTTTCCATGTTGAAAAATTATCGCCAGTTAATTTTTCGGTGCTTAACAACGATAAGGTGGTTGTAGCCATTCGAAAAAGTTGCTGAAAATATGAACAAATCTTGATTAGATTTTGCTAAACCACTTTTAAACCAATTTATTTTGCAAAATAGTTTCAAGTACCCTAAGTTATAGACTTCTATTTTGCAATGATGCCCCAGTGAGTCAGGACACTGGTGAGGTGATCAGTTGCCCCTTCACTGGGATGAGACATTCTCAACTATTAGGCAGAACCAACTCTTGGAACTAAACCTAACAGCCACAATTTTTCGGTCCAGAATTGTTAACCTTTAACTATTCTATATAAGTGTAACCCCTCGTTTTCGGTGTCAGAGTCCCGCCCTAATGCACTTACCGTAGGGAAAAGACAGATTAGGATAAGAGACTAAGTTACCTTATCCTCTTACAAGGATCAAATAAAGAAACGCGCAAAACTGCCATCCTTTAGGGGGACACTCCTAGGGTGCCTCGAGGAGATGCACAGTAACTTTATTCAACCTAACGAGGGAGACCGAGGGATATGCTGTTGCACTTCCCGCTCCCACTTACTATGAAATTCTCTCCATCCACCTTGATATTGACCTACCCAAACACCATCTGTTGGGGGGACACACCAAAGGTGCCGCGAGGCCGAGAATAAATCTCACGGTGTGGACTTTAGGAGAAAAGTGAAAGGTTTAAGTGAAGCATCTTATGCCCCAAGTACCTCCCACTGAATGTTCTACCTAGGGGATTCATTAACCTAGACAATCTGGCTATTGATTTTAGTCTAAGTGGTCTTTTGAAAGCCTGCTCATAAACAACGTTTGTTTATGAAATATAAACATGTTCAAGTAGTCACATTTAAACACTTTAATGGACTGTCCTTAACTTGCATGCATGCATCAAATCTATCTAATTCACCTTTCCAGGTAAGTTCCCAGGTAAGGGTGTTACGTTTCCGTCAACTTAAATACCCCAGTCTAGACAGAACCTGCCTTAGACAAAAGGTCCCTTATAAATAGATTTTCTACACTTTAACCTTTTATTAGCCAATTTGATCCTATTAAACTGATTAAAAGATTAAAGCCTTAGGGTTGCTAATCGTATTAGAACCGTGATCTTAAGTCTATGTGATCTAAGTTTTAAACACTTTAAAACCATGAATTAAACCTAAGTGAGCATGCATGTCTTTCTTATTCCTTTTAGTTGTAATTTCTCTTTAATTTTTTAAAAAGAAACAACTAAAAACATTGTGCACAACGAGGCGTTTATAACGTTTATAAAGTAAACTATGTGTCATGCTTCATGCAATGTTCGGTAAATACTATATAACTTTTATATAACGCGTAATAACCAAGCAAATATGCTATCATTCACCCTTATACTATAAAAATTATAATATAAAGATGATGCATGTCAATGCTTTTTATGCATGCATAAATATAACTCTTATATTATATGATGCATGAGCATGCTATTACATAATTAAAATCATGCTTCTCTAAATTATAACAATTACAACAAAGAGATGATGCATGATCATGCATAACCTAAGGTGGGATTTACTATATGTGCATACCATATGACATATAAAACATACATCACATGTATTAAACAAATAGATTAATGGACCGGGATGAGCCTTTAAACCAAAAAACCAGAATGAAAAAACCTATCTATTACATTTTTCATCGAGCAAACTGGTTCATAGGCGAATCGGGTCTTGAACTGCCAGAAGGTCTTCATTGTGTAGCAAACTTCCGCAGGTAGACGATCGTTCAACGCGCACTAGATGATAGGAACTTTAGCAAATGATCGTGTAGACGACGACGAGGCTACGAAGTTTGATCGTCCAAACAATCGTGTAGCATGACGACAGATAAACGATTTACCGTTAGTTACTAAACGATCGTTTAATCAGTTACTAAACGATGAAGCTTGCTGACCTAAACAATCGTCTAGCATGCTTTAAACAATACACGAGCGTCTGATCATCTAATCAATGCGTGCAACTTGGTAAACAATTTACCTTGCGATGCTAAGCGATCGTTTAGTCAGTTACTAAGCGATGAAGCTTGCTAACCTAAACGATCGTCTAGCTCGCGCGCACTTAAACGATATTCAGCGATCGCGTGCCCGATTGTCAACTCGATATGACCAACTCTTGATCGAATACCCCATCGTTCAACCGATGGGTTCAACCACGATCGCATAGTCCTTCATCTTCACGATGCGATGGACAGCGATTACATAGAACCTTTTCTGCACGATGCGATCAACCCTAGATCATCTCCTTCCTAAAAAAGTTGCAACCTTTGCCCAAAACTTCGACGAACGACTCAAGACTTCAAACACTTTGAATACAGACTCGATTACGATTATTTATGCCCAAAAGTGCAGGGGCCTTTACAAACAACCACAAATGTAAAAGGAATTAAACAAACCGAGGCAATTCATCCCGAAAACATCCATTAATCCGGCACATTCACAGTAGAATTAACATTTAAAACAATGTATAAATGCACCCACCATGAATGTAAACGTTATTTTGTTGCAACAAATGAAATCGGAGTATCAGTAACCTAGCTCTGATACCAATTGAAGGATCTCACACCGGGAGTTCCATGAGCGGGCTTAGATCACTCCTATTTCACAGTGACCGAAACATAAATGATATACATTCCATACAATTAGTTATGCATATTAAACTCATAATCGACATGCTCATAATACAATAAAACACAAGGAAATTGTTCATACCTGATGAAGATACTCTATGCAAGTGGGAGATGAACTCTGTATTCGTATAGCAGAAATGCTTTTCGTATTAGTAGCGCTACATTGATCGTTTTAGGAAAAACTAAATGATCGTTTAGGAAAGATGTGTACGATCGTTTAGAGAACCGCATTGAACTAGAACGGATCGTTTAGACAAACGCAGTTCTATCGTTATAGGCTCTCGCGATCGCTCTTTCACGGATTCTTTTTGGGCACGGGGATACAAATGCCTGTTGAAAATAATAATTGAAAACGACTTTCATTACTTTAACCCACTGGTTACCATAACCTTTGCAGCCCCACTTCCCACATCCGAACGTGGAATCAATCGGTTAATTATCAATATAATTAATCAATTAATTTAATTAAAAGGAATTACATAGTGTTATATCTTATATCCTTATAGTATTGATAGATCACTATATCTACCTAGTGTTTTCTACTCTTTTTGATATGAATCATATTCTATATTACTAATTCTCGAAAATATTAATATCTCATACATTTAGCCAATTATATCATATATAATTAACCAATCCACATTATATCATATATAATTGAATTCCTCTTGTCAATTTGAACATTTCAATTACCCAAACACTGGCTTCGTCGACATTTATCCAGCTTACCCAGGCTTGACCTATGGACTATGGCCGAAGTTCCAACGGTACATGTGAATAAGCTACTCAAACTCTTTTAACCCATTGGAGACCTTCACCATCCGCTTACAGTGTCACTAATTCCGACTAAAGACCAATAGCTTAACTCTTCTCTACCATAGATCATATTTCTGCTGTCCATCGGATATATAACCTAATCAATGAGTACGATCGACCCTCTCACAGATGCTCGTAAGTAAAACTGGGACCATTTACCGTTTTTTCCAT
>NW_024064789.1:728232-796182 GCF_009727055.1 Benincasa hispida | reverse complement strand
GTAGTTACATCTCACTCCTTAAGTACCACTGATTTCTCTAATGAACAATACAACATAGTCCAACTATGTGTGAACACCTCTCGGGCCAAGAGAAGGTGTGTGGCGCCACATCGTTCAAGCCCTGGAATCAGCCCTTAAGGGAGCCATCTATCTACTTACCCCTACCTCTGGGAAGGAGTGAATTCCATCTTGTGTAGTTGAGTTCCCAGTTCCTAAATCAGATGAATCCCCAAAATGGTTGGTTTGAATCGGCGACTGGCCACTCGCACCCATACAAATCAAAGGACCGCCCTTAATGGCAGGAGTTCCCAACTCACTCAGGATTGAGATCATGTTACATATGATCATCATAGTGAAGTGAAGTCTCTGTCATGAACGGTGTTATATAACGAGACGTTAACACTTTGTGGTTAGATCTTATACAAACTCTTTGTATAGGATGCCCCCGCTCACATGTCCCCAACACGAATGATCAAGATCAGATCATCTGTGACAAGTCACAACAGTTGTGACCATTCCACAAAGCGGGCCGCGTCCGTAGAATTACCAGGATAAGGTTTCCCTCCTATATCCATATACTACAGACCATTTTGGTTATTACTCAAGACATGATCCACTTGTATGTCACCACATACATGCTTGAGTCACATACAGATAACCAGAGATTTTATGTTTATTGGTTTGTGATAAAGCAAATAAAACAAATAACCGAGCAAAACAACAAGATGTGAAATAAATATCATATATTAACAATCACTGGTGTTTGTATATACTGTTTACAAACTATATGACACGAGACTTTAGGGCATCAACCCCAACAGCATCAACTCCACCTTGACGATCCTTGCATTTGAAGGAATTGAATTCCTTTGTAAAAGGGTATAATCATTTTTGCCCCAATTATTGTTACAGAGATTACAATACAATATAAAACAAAGTAAGATTAAACATGCTTTTATGAAAGATTGTGGGAGAAAACCAATTACCTTTGAAGAAACCAAAATTTATGTCTTTTCCCGGTCTTGGAAAAAAAATTACAACACGTACAAGAAGAAAATACACCTCTCGTAGCATTAACAGTTTTCACGATCAAGACTTCATGAAGGGAACTTCTTTGCTATTCTCATGGACAAGGAAGGGATAGTGGGATCTAATTGAGAGAGAGGAGAAATTGAGAACAATTCTCTGTAAAACAAGTTTGAGAGTAATCCCTTTTTTTTTTTTTTTTTTTGGGAGAGAAGAATGAGTTAAAATGATTCTGTAAAAATTATGTAGCTCTCTCTTAAGATCCAAAATCCCAATAAATATATCATGAGGGTAGTTTGTAACTCCCCTCCCACTCATCACTTCCCCTAATTGTTAGGGAGTTATTTAACTAATAAATATTAATTAAACAAATCTTATTTATTTATTTATAATTAAATATTAATTTGTTAAATATCATATATTTAATTTAATGTATATATAAATCACATTTTAGTATACATTATATCATATTCTCTTATAACCTATAGCATTAATATGCATGTCATTCACATTAATTTTAACCTATAACTTTAATATTTGAATCTTATTCAAATATTAATACTCCCTTATTATAAATTTTAATTTTTGAGTAATTCAAATTTAACTTCATATTATAATTTATCTTGTACATTAATATTAATTCCCTCAATAATTTGAACATTTTAAATTCTTTCATTATTAAATATCCTTGTTTAACCCATTATGAGATAACGAAGGGATCTAATGGATCTACAGTTATAAGCTCCAATGATACTAGATTAACTAATTAAACTTTGTTTTTACATAGTACGATTCTCAAGAGGAACACCATTAAAAGTAGTTAAACGGACATTTGAATATGATCAATCTTCATTAACTATGGGGTATGCGATTAAAGACTCATAGTTGCACTGTAGATTATTTTTGTGTTCATTGATTTAACCATTACATGTAAGTTAATCCTTCATAAGTTGTTTGTAATTACAGTTGGGTCAAATTACCGTTTTTCCCTTGTAATTACCTCTTGCTTCTTAAGTACCACTGATCCACTAATGCACAATCTTGTTTATGGTCCGACCATATACAAAAGTCTCTTTCGGGCCAGTGAGAGGGTGAGGCCTCATTGTTCAAGTCCCAGAGTCAGCCTTAAGGGAACAACCTTTCTGCTTACCATTAGGTCGAGAAGGAGTGAATTCCATATTGTGTAGCTATGTTCCTAGCTTTATATTCAATATCATCCCCAAAATGGTAGGCATATTGAGTTTATAACTAAGGCCACTCTCACCCATATAAATCAAAGAACATCCTCATGAATAGAAGTTCATAACTGATGGATTGGAAGGCGAGGCTTTCTACCAATCAAATAATATTTATTTTCACAATACAATACTATAATTAACAAGTAGTCTTAGTGGCAAGATTGAGTTGAACCATAGGGAGCCTAAAATAAAACTTCTCGAAGTTAATGAAAACCTATTGCTACTCAAATTAAGCATATTATTGATACAATTAGGGATACATACAACATGCATAGCGTGGGGCGAACGAACATACAAGGATCAATGATTTAGTTATTATTAAATCTACAAGCATGCTCATCTTAGAAATTAAACCAAGGAATAGAATACAAACATAAAAAGAGAATTCAGGAACATTACAAAAAAAAAATCTCATTAAACTATAGAAAGTTCCCAACAAACCTCAAAACGATGTTTGGACCTTTAGCTATTAATCAATACATGAATCATGACACCAAAATAAAAACTACAGAGTTTTTAAAAAAAGAAGAAAAGAAACAAAAACTACTTTGGCGCGTCGAGATACATATACTAGGTAATTCAAATATTTTTTTAGTAATTAACAAATAATCTTCGATTATATTTGTCATATTAAAGGAGGAAATATCCAGGTACGCTCAGGAGAAAATTGTGAAATGGGCAGCAAGATCTAGTAACATGAAGTAAAATCATATGATTGATTTAAAAGTGTGTTTTATGTGAAAAATACACTCATAACCTCAATGCTAAAGGAGGAAATATTCAAATCCTAAGGTTAAATGAATTCAAGTGCTACTGTTCATGTAACAAATGGCAAGCATTGGGTATTCTATGCTCGCATTTTATGGCGGTTTGCTCACAATTGAATATGAATTACGAAGATTTCATTGAGATCTACTATAAACTTTCAGCATATGCTGCATGTTACTCTTCTTAATTTCAACTTGTACCTCGTGAAGATTACTGGATCACTTTTCCTAATATGCCTATCATACATGTTAACCTTCGTTGTTGAGGAAACCTAGTAGACCAAGGAGTTCATGATATCATAATGAGATGGACTAGATAAAACCATGTACTCAAGTATGATGTGTCCTTTGAGACTAAGAGTGACATTGGACAATTAGGTTACTTGTAACTAATATTTTTATTGTATAGTCAATATTTTATTGTTTAATAAGATTGTCTTTTTTATTATATAATTTATTTTTTAAGTTCTAATTTATTTAGGTGTTTGATTTAAGAAATGTATATAATTTGTTTTTTAGAACATGACTTTAAATCCAGAACTATTTGATCCATCAGCTTTATGCAATCAACCTATCCATCGATCAGAAATTGTGTGGCAAGATCGAATTATGGCGAGCTACATTATAGATGTCGACAATGGTTGTTTACTGCATCATCTCACTCCACCGTATTATAATGTCATTACTTTGCACGCCGAGATTCTATGGTATGGCCAAATTGGATTTCATTCAGTTGAATTGACATCTCATAACTTTATTCGTTGAAAGATGGAGACTAGAGACCACATTTCATGTGCCTTGTGGAGAGTGTATTATCACATTACAAGACATGACAGTGTTGATCAGGCTATCAGTTGACAGCGAGCCTGTTATCGAAGTAATGGTTTATGATTGATCGAATATGTGTCAAATGTTACTCGTTGTAACCCCAGATGGTTGTTCTATCAAGGGATCGAGATTAAGTTTACCATGACTAGCATCACAATTTCAAGGGTTAGATGACAATGTAGACGAGGAAGCTATGACGAGATATATTGGGGCATACATACTATAGTTGATAGGTGGAAGTCTATTTTCTAACAAATCAACTCACATGGTGTACCTGATGTTCTTTCCATTGTTAGACAATCTCCATGATATGGGACGATACTCTTGGGGTAGAGCGTATTTGGCATAGCTGTATAGACAGCTATGTAAAGCAACAAAACTTGATGTTTGCCGAATCGTTTGGCTTATGATACTTCTATAAATATGGGCTTGGGAATGATTTTCAACAATGGGTCCTTAGCTCCGTCAATGATCATGAATTAGTTGGACGAGCTCGCGATTCTCGATATGTTAATTTAATTTGATTTAAACAATATTCTTTATATGAATGACATAGTTAATTTAAAATTTAATACATATACATATATATATATATATATATATATATATAAATATATTAAATTCTAGTAATATAGTTGGATAAACCAATTTTGTCTAACTAGGTCAGTTACACATGTAGTGAGTCAATACAAGTACATGTTTGATCTACTTCAATTAGGTACGTGAATACTCAACTCAATTGAATTTTATTTATACACATTGTTTTATGTACTCGTATTTAATATTTTTAATATAATATGTTATGTTTAAGTTGATTTAGGAGGTTTACAAAATTGTCATTGACACTTTGTGCAATTTCTATATGAATAGTCAAGACATATGGCAGACGATAAGTCCATTCATATGTTTTCACATTAGGGAGTGAATCTTCCTGGCAGGGTGATCTAACAATTTGGCTTCCATCAAGATGTCTCATCAGAGTGCAATACTGAATCCCTACTACATGACATAGAGTTACAAACTGCAAATTGGTCTATAAGGATTATACATTAGGTAGTAGAAAGTTTATTACAATGTGTATTTCAATTGATCCATACGGGGGAGATGTAACTCAAGATTACATCATTAATATAATAATATCACGAGGCGCTATATTACTCATATAGTTGCAATTGTCGGTCTAATGGTACATAATACAATATTGTCTGATTGTTTTAATTTTTTCTTTTTTTTCATACAATTTATTGTAAAAGAAAATTATATACTTAATAGATTGCAAGTTTAACTTACGACCATTCATTTTTAATAGGTCACAAGTACAACTTGCTACCTATTATATATATAATTTTTTTAAATGTCACATCTCAAACTACAATATTTCTCTAAATACTTCCATAACCACAATATTTTGCCAAATACTTTTCATGACTACAATATATTTCTAATTTTTTAGAAATAAAATAAACTAGAGTTAGGAATGAAATTTTAACCATTAAAAATTTATCAACAAAGTTGTGTTTTTTATTAAAAAAAATTATTGATTTGACTGCATTTAATAATAATAATATGGATGACCCTAATTTCAATAAAGATGACAAATTGTGATCATACTTTCAACATAGTTGACAAATGTGGTTTTTGTACTTTATTATTTGATGTTTGACCATCTTTTTGCATTCCTTCCTTATCCCTTTGTTTGTCAATTTTCCATTAAAATCTATAATCAAATGTCAAAGCATTTTGTTCACCAAATCCTTGCTTTCAAAAATTAGACAGTGATACATAGCTTCTTGACTTTGAAAAGTCAATAGTACTCTAAATACAATTGAAACGCAAAAAATTTTCTAAATACCCAAAAAAAACGTCTTTATCTTTTCAAATTTCTAAATTTACTGTTAATATTTTAATTATTACAAAACAAGTTCATGCTGTTTAATAGAAACAAATGTTAAAATTTGATGACCAAAGTTACTCAATTATGCCTTTTTGCTTGTGTTTCTCATCCCTTTGAACAACATAAATATATAAATATTACTTGACAGATGAAACCGAAGAACTGATGTCTCCATGGGCCAAAGATGTTAATAAATCAATCAATTTTTCAGCCCTCATTTGG
Organism: Benincasa hispida; assembly: GCF_009727055.1. Lineage (NCBI taxonomy): Eukaryota > Viridiplantae > Streptophyta > Magnoliopsida > Cucurbitales > Cucurbitaceae > Benincasa > Benincasa hispida. The sequence continues at coordinate 790,207 of NW_024064789.1, read as the reverse complement.
TAACATTTCGTTTTTTTAAAAAAAAAAAATTAAGCCTATAAACACTATTTCCATTTCCAAATTTCTTTCTTTATTAGTTATTTTTTACCAATAGTTTAAAAAACTAAGCAAAATTTTGAAAGCTAAAATAGTAACTTTTAAAAACTTTTGTTTGTTTTTGAAATTTGGTTAAGAATTTAACCATTGCACTTAATAAAGATGCAAATTATGATAAAAAAATGAAAAGAAAATAGATTAATTTTCAAAAATAGAAAACAAAAAACAAAATGGTTACAAAAGAGGCTTTAGTTAACCATTTAATTTTTTGCACAACATTTTTTTTTTAGTTTTCCATACCATTATTCTAGCATACAAACACAAACATAATTCATAATTCCACATGAAGGAAAATCAATATTAATTTATAAGTGAGACTTTTAAAACTCTGTTTAATAACTAATCTACCTTTAGTTTGCAACTTTCCAAAGATGACTATTTAATCTCAAACTGAAGCTTCTCTCATCTTCAATTGAGACTGCTGAATGTGAATATGTACACAAAAGAATTATTGTGTGCAGTGTATGTAATAAACTAAAATGTACAAGGTTTGAGTTAAGAAGTTTAATTGGGAGATTTAACCTACTTTATCAAGCCAAGAAACTAGCTGCTGAGTTGAAGGCCTCTCTTTAGGTACCATACATAAGCAAAGACATGCTATATCAAGAACTTCAACCATCGCTGTCTCGTTCTTCTTGTCGTATACCAATGGGTCGAACACCTCACTTACCTTTCCATCTTTCCTCATCTGGAACACCCAAGAGATCAAGTCTCGAAATCCTTTCGGTCTACACATATCAATTGGCCTTTTACCAGTCAAAAGTTCTAATAGAACAACTCCAAAACTGTACACATCTCCGTTGTAGGTCGCGACCGAAGATTGCCCGTACTCAGGTGGAATGTAGCCCAAGGTACCAACAAGATCGGTTGTTATGTGGGTATCATAGGGAAGAATGAGTCTAGCAAGACCAAAATCAGCCAAATGAGCTTTAAAATTTTTGTCTAAAAGAATGTTACTTGACTTTATATCTCGATGGAGGATATGGGGTTCACAGGATTGATGCAAATAAGCCAGCCCCCTGGCAGCCCCTTGAGCTATCTGCAATCTGGTATCCCAGTCGAGACAAGACGGGCCGACAGGTTTTTCATGTAACCAGTAATCTAAGCTACCATTCTCCATGTACGAATAAATCAAAAGCCTGTCATTCTTATACATACAATACCCCTGAAGAAGAACAAGATTTGGATGCTGAGCACGTGAGAGTGTTTCGATTTCAGCTCGAAATTCTCTGTCCATTTGACCACAATCACCAGACAACCGTTTTACAGCAACCTTTCTACCATCCAGAAGGGTGGCTTTGTAAACCAAACCGAAACCCCCACATCCAATGATATTTTCTTGATCGAAGTCGTTAGTTGATTTCAAAATATCCTCCAGTGAGAGACTTCCATTGTTATTGTTTTGGAACAAAACTACCAATCCTGCCTTGACTTCCTTCAAGTCATTCTTGCCAATGTTAGACACTTCGTTTTCAGGATCTCTAACTCTTCCCTGAGGTGCACGAAGCACAAAGACAACTACAAGTGTTGCAAGAAAAATAACTCCAAAGATAATACCGAGAATTACACCTATCAAAGACCCCATGACCGTTCTTGATTTGCGGGATACTATGAGAGGATCTCGGTCAATTGATGCACAGAGGTCGTCTTGGACACAAAAATTGTTTCCTTCAAAGCTAGAGTTACCAAAGGTATGAAACTGACCTCCTTTAAGAATCGCCCCATGTAATTGGTTGTATGCAACACTGAACTTGGACAAAAAATTGAGCTTTTGCAGTGAAGGTGGAATTATTCCTGAAAGATTGTTGTGAGAAAGATCTAGAGTCTCTAAGCTAACCATCCCAGAGAGGTTGCTCGGAATTGATCCTGATAACCTGTTGTATTTCAAATCAAGAACTAGAATCTCCTTAAGATTTCCAAACTCTGGCCAGATAGGTCCACTGAGATTGTTGAGACTGAGGTCCAAAGTGGGTGGAAATTTCCGTACTTGATTGTACTGCCATCCAGTTCCATTTCTTTTTACGAAAAGAGAAAAGTCCGGTGAGGCAGGTCCATCAAGCAAGAAGTTTCTGTCAATGTAACTTCTCATTTCAGTTATCTCTTTTGGGATACCTCCAATGAATGAATTATTAGATAAATCCAAGTAAAACACGAACTGAAACTCGCCGAACCAGGATGGAATATTTCCTCCAAGATGGTTCCATGACAAATCCAAAAACTGCAACTTGTTAGAACCTCTCAACCACTGGGGTATCATTCCCTTCAATCGACAATTAGCAATTATAAAAACTTGGAGGCTCTTGAAATGCAAGTTAGGATTATCTTCCAACACTTCACCATGAAAGTTAAAGGTAAGAACCACAGTACTCAAATTCTGACAATGTTGCAAGACATTAAGAGCGGAAGAAACATTAACAATGCTTGTATTCGTTAGTGATAAATAAGATAGGCTCTGAAAATTTCTAAAGCTTCCGGGGATCTGACCACCAAGCTTGTTCCTAGCAAGGTTTATGCTTCTCAGTTGCGTACAAGAGGGAAGATTACTAGGTATAGATCCCTGAAACCTATTAGAGCCTAAATCAAGTGAAACCAGGCTTGTCATCACTGAACAATTAAGATCAAGAGTTCCCCCTATTGAATTGTTCCTCAAATTTAGGACAGTCATTGAAGCAGAGTTTGACAAGGACTTGGGAATCCTCCCATTAAACCTATTAGACTCAGCAGAAAAGTAACTCAAATTCACAGAGTTGTAAAAAACATCAGGAATTTCCCCAAAAAACTCATTAGATGACAAATCCAACCTAACAAGGCTTGTTAGATTCCCAACAACACTATTCAAAGAACCAGAAAGCTTGTTGTTCTGAACACACAAATGGGTCAATTTTCTCAATTCAGAAACCTCATCAGGTATCCCGCCACTGATAATATTGGATTCCAGATGTAGTCTCTTCAAGGAAACACATTCACCAAGTTGAAAAGGAAACATACCAACGAAATCATTGAAACCCAGATTCAGAACCTCAATTCTAGAGGAGTTAACACAAACCCCAAATGGAAGAACACCACTGAAGGAATTACGAGAAACATTAAGAATCCGTAGGGAAGGCAAATCAATGGTACCTGTTGAGAAGTTCCCAAAGAACCGATTGAAGCTAAGATCAAGAACTTCCAAGTATGGGAGCTGAAACAGAGCCAAAGGAATAAACCCAGAGAGGAAATTAGAAGACAAATTAAGAACTCTGAGGCGTTCCAATCTCGCAATTGAGTTTGGTAGTTCACCAACTAGCTTTCTCCCACCAAGCTCAATCTTCACAACCCTTCCAAAAGAGTCACAAGTGAGGCCAGTACAACTACAGCAATTCGTCGAACAGTTGGTGTGCAATCCGTCGATTTGAGAACTAATACTACGGTGGAAATCCTGGAAGGCCTTGGAGTCATTAGAATGGCATATTAAGGGGTTTTGGGAATGGGAGAGATGGAATTGGAGGAAAAGGGAGATGGGAAGAAGGATTGAGAAGAAGTTTTGAAAACCCATTTGGATTTTGAGGATTTGGGATCGAAGGATTGGGATATTGGGAGAAAGGATAAAGGAAAATGGAAGAGAGAGAGAGAGAGAGAGAGAGAGATGAGGAAATGGGTGAAGGAAGTGAAGGAGAAATGGGATGAAAATGGTGTAACGGTGAAGCTCCATAGTCAAAGCTGGAGACGATGGTGGCAAGAGTCAAATGGTGGGTGGCTGAGCTCATGGTGGTCACGTGCGCGTAGAACGTAGACCTTTTTATTCTTTTATTATTTTATTTTTAAAGAAAAGCAAATTTATATATTTATTAATATATTGATTTGAGAAATATTAAATTTTAGGGTACTTTAATGATGTTGATGGGTGAGTGGAAGTGGATGGTGGCAGACGGCGGTGATCTGTGTCAATTGTCATATTTTTTATTTTATTTTTCTTCTTTTTGCCAATAAATGTTAGGATAGTTGTATTAGGTAGCAAACGTATTTTACCATATTTGCAAATGGAAAATACTTGGGTGACAAGTCTCAGTAATTCCGTGTCGAATTAAAAATTGTCACATAATAATTTTTTAAGGAAAAATAGCGTAGAATTAAATGTAATTTATATTGTACTTAATCATTGTTCTTTGTAAATATAACATTAATATTTGGTTTTGTAATTACGATCAAATATTTAATGTAAGATTTAATTTAATTTATTTTGTTAAAATATCAATTTTACAATATATTTGTCATTATCTATCTTTTTTATTTCTTTTCATAAATATTAAATTTAAGGTTCATTTGGTAATAGTTTTGTTTTTCGTTTTCTATTTTGAAAATTAAACTAATAAACACAACTTCAATCTACTGGTTTCTCTGCTCTGTTGTCTATATTTTCAAAGTGTTTTCAAAATTAAATTATTGCTAAATAGGGTCTTAGTCATTCAAAATTATTTTCTATTGAAAGTACATAATAACGTAAGTTTTAATTTCGTACATACAATAAAATCCTAACATTATATAAAATAACAAAAGTCAATATCTTTAAAATAGATGATTTCATAATAATATAATTTAGACTAACATATTTTTTATGCATGATATTGATCTACTAAGGGTTAAGTTTCTCTCTCTAGACCTTCATTTAGAATTTGATTAAGTTTCTTGATCGAGAGAAAAGAACTACTAATAGGAAATTATTTTTTATTTAATTAGCCCAATCAAAATAATAGACCTAAAAGATAAAATAGCAAAATTGCACATAGAGTCACATTAATGATAAAATTAAATTTAAGACTAACAAGAGAAATAATATATTTTAACTTTTCATTCAGAAAAATAGCAAACCAACTTTATGTTTTTTTTAAAAAATAGAAAAATAAATTAAAGAAAAAAATACAATTTTCGTCTCTAAGTTTTGAAGAATAGATACATTTGGTCACTAATATTTCAAATTGGTTAATTTTAGTCACTTAGTTTTCAAAAATAGGTATAAACCTAATTTTTAATATTTCAATTTAATCAATTTTATATTTAAATTTAATAGATTGATTAGTTGAGGGACCTTTTAAACCTATTATTGAAAACTAAGGGACTAAATTGGCCAATTAGAAACATTAAGAACCAAATGCACCTAATCTTGAAAACTCAGGGACCAAAAAGGTATTTTGTTTCCTAAATTAAAATAATAATAAATTCGAATTTGTAAAAGTCCAAAGTACCACAAGCATGCAAATGAGATGTTGCAAACCCTCATTAAGAAAATTTATTCATTACAATTTAATTTAAACCAACCAAAATTAACAACCTACCTTTTAAATGGGTTGATAAACGTGAAAAACCAAATTCATCTTCTCCAAAAGAAAAAATAAAATCATTTTTGCATCAATCAGTTCTAACCTTGAACATCGTGAGCAGCGACAGTACTTGGTGACAACAATCATGACCGGCAACGACAACATTCTTGAGAAAATCGATGGATGTTCACAAAATGGCTAACTTTCAAAGGTCTGTTACAACGAGTTATGACAATTGATGAAATTTGAGAGAGTGTGTGCGTGTAAACCCCTGATTGTTTTACTAGTTAATTAAGTTTAAGTCCTTTTAATGAGTTAAAGATGTATATTAACATTAATAGAAAAAGTAAGTTAAGCGTGTATAATGAATAATGCGTTAATATAAGAGAAGGAAAATTTTATAAGTGTTCTGACTATATGCATTCAGGTTGTAAACATGGTTGATACATAGAGAATTGGAAAAGTCTATTTATGGTCAACCAGAAAGAAAGCACAAGAAAATATGTTAAGTGTGGAACCTTGAATTCTTGGGTGAAGTAGGAACAAGTTAACACTTAGAAAAGGTAGAGAGGGTTCCATGCGTTGGAACTATCAGGTGCCCGCGACCAATTCGGTTGAACTATACAACTAGAGATCCAAGAAAGAGGGAATTATGGTTAAGTACAACAAAGTGGTATGAAAGATTTATGCAACCAACTTTGTATATCAATGCTGAGGCTAAACTGACAAGTGATACGACATAAGAGTGTGTGTTGAAGGGAGAAGGCTTGGGTGGTAGAAAGGCCATGCAATAAAGTTTAAGCTAAGGAATTCAACTTATTTAACGAGTAAGTAAGCTAAGTGGTAACCTAAAGATCAATGAAAGGATAAGCATGCCAGGTGGCAATTAATTAAGCAAACTCTTCATGTACGCTTAAGTATAAATAGGCTTAGGAATGAAGGAGACTGTTTTGCCAAATGTTTTCTAACGCCTAAGTGAGGAGTGTTACTGCTATCTGAAGATTTGGAAAGTTGAAGAATTTTCAGCCAGCTAAAGGAAAATTTAAGGATCTTCTAATCAATTCAGGAAGAAATAATGCTCAAATTCTAATGTAAGTAAAAGTTAAGAATTTTTTTTAGCAATTTCCTAAAAGGAAGTTTAGTTTTTATGCATACTGGAATTAAGTTAACAAATCTGGAAGATCGAATCTGAAAATGATGTTGTGGATGAATAAGCAGGCAACTATATACGAAGAACAAGCAAGCAGCTGACACGATGATATGCGTTGACGCATACAACATAGTCAATCCACAATGAAGGCGCTTTGAGTACGTCGCATTGGCTGAGTAGCACTTACTCAAGCACGTTGAGGAAGAATTTTCAATTATCAGCCAAGTTATAAGGTAAGATGACTAAGGATATTCAATGCGGTGAAGATAGTTTGATGTGTCGAACTTAGTTATGATGCGATGACTATTAATATGCGGTTTAAGTTAAGTGTTAAGCTCAAAAGGGAGCTAAGTATAGTAACCAAGGGACCTTCCCTTTTCAGGATAAACAAAAATAGGAGAGGCATACAACCCTTTGGATAAGTAGCTTAAGACAGTAAATGACAAATTTCAATAAGTGTTTTTTCAATGTTAATTTTATGAATGGTTTTAACGCATAGGCATTTTATTTTCGATTTTTATACCATGATTTTGTTCAACGCATTCCTTAAAATGAATGTTGATCGCATGATTCATTCTTATAAATGATGAAATTATTTATGAGTTCAACATGCGTTTTCCAGTAAGCCTATGTCATGTTTTACCGCATGATGAAATTTATCAAGGAAATAACATAAGTATACTTCAAGTTTTACAAGGCACTATGTATTGATATGAAACCATGAAGTATGATTATTACAAATATGTATTCCGAATATGTTTCTATATGTTTAAAAGTTGGTGCCTTGTACAAACCTACTCCAATGTTGGTATCGAAGGTATGTAAGGTACCCAGATTTCAGTGCTGTTAGGGATCCTTGACATCGAAGGTATGGTAAGGTTATCAGGACCCAATTCAGTTCTGCGTGCATATATGACTATGTTATCGACATTGATGAGATCGAGCAAAAGGGCTCTCTCTTAACTAAGGTTATTAGGGATTGAACAAAAGAGATCTCCTACATGTTTAAGCAGTGGAGTAGCAGAGTTTTTTAGGATGATGTTAATGAATTTTATTTTAGAGTTTCTACATCATGTGTTTTATGATTTCAACTCCATTTTCAAAACCCTGATTATGATGTTATAAATGTTTCCTTGATAAGCATGTTCACCCTGATTAGTCACTCACTGGACTTTCCAGCTCACTCTTTAAAAATGTTTTCTTCCCCAGGTAACGATCTACGTCTCGAGGCCTAACAGTTCTGCCAGTTAGTCACTTTTTAGACTCATAAAGAGCAGAAATTTAGGTGGCTCATCATGATATGTTATTTATTTTTATGTCCATGTTAGGAAAAAAGGGTAGAGTTGTGTTGAACAGATGTTGTGTATGGGTTTGATTTATGAAAATTGCTATGTATGTTGATGTTGATATTTCTGATTAGTAGTAAATTATATATTTAAATCTGTTACTAAAACTGTGTTAAGTTCTAGAGGATTAAAAACTACTAATCATGTGTAACAGGTGCTAAGGATATAGGTTTTCAGAAGTATGTTGGGTAGTGGTTGTCATAAGAGAGTTGGTAGTTGTTCCCTTCACATCCCTTCTGGGATTAAGAAAGTAATTTGGAGGGATGTGACAGAGAATGAGAGATATGATGCACGACTTATCCACAATGGCTAGTGGTATACGGTATGCAGTGGTTGTCGACAAGTAACAATCGTTGGTGGGTAACAACTAACGATGGCTAGTTGTAGGTTAGAGTTTATGGGTCTTAAGTGAAAAATTTAAAGATAGGGTTTGCATTCAAGGTGGTTTGCATGAAGGAGAAGATGGTGGATGGCTGGGGGGACTCACATAAAAACACACACACATATCAACTCTCAACCTAAATTTGACTTTGAACTAGTCAAGCCAAAAATTTCTTCTTCCCCCTCCTATATTCAAATCTTTCAATCAATGTCTCAAACCAAATCAAACAAAGTGAAATTAAAAAGTCAAATTTAGGAAAAGTAATATAATATAAGATTTAAAAATTCAAATCAAATTTGAAGAATCAAGATTCTACAAATACAAATTTGGAAAATTTCCTAATTAAGAACTGGGAGTTATGCCAACATATTCGCATGGAAAGAAGAAGTTACTTCATGTTGAATATCTAAATGGAAATGGATAGAGTCCAAATTTTGAATTTAATGAATTAATGATAGTGTAATCAATGGAGTTGTTGAATTAATTATATTGCAATTAAAGGAGCTATTCAGGGCTTTATAGTGAAATTAAATACATCTTTTTCCTCCACGATTCTAATAATGTTAAAATTATTGCAACCATGATGGTGCATGGTTAAGTTTTTATGCACTGGGCCTTAGTGTTCTAGTTTATTATTTTGTACTAGTTTTTGTACACCCCACTTATTTTAGAACAAATGGGAGATTGTTGGGGATGATGCCCTAAAGTCTCGTGCCCTGTAGTTTGTAAACACACTCGTTTGTGATGTATAATATATGATATTTTCTTCACTACTTAACTTTACACACTGGGTGTTTTATTTGCTTTACCACAAACTAATAAACTAAAATCTCTGGTTGTCATTATGTAACTTAAGCATGTATGTGGTGACATATCAGTGGATCATGTCTTAAGTGATAACCAAAATGGTCTGTAGTATATGGATATATGAGGGAAACTTTATCTTGGTAAAGCTATGGATGCGGCCCATTTTGTGTATAGTTACAAGTATTATGACTTGCTATAGATGGTTTGATCCTGATCATTCATATGGGGACGTGCAAGCGAAGGCGTCCTATACAAATAGTTTGTATAAGACTTGACCATGAAGTGTTAACGTCTCGTTATATAATGTCGTTCATGACAGAGACTTCACTTCACTAGGATGACCATAGGTAACATAACCTCAATCCTGAGTGAGTTGGGAACTCTTGCCTTTGAGAATGGTCCTTTGATTTGCATGGGTTCGAGTGGCTAGGTCACCGACTCAAACCTACCATTTTGGCGATTCGTCTGATTTGGGAGCTGGGAACTCAACTACACAAGATGGAATTCACTTCTTCCCCAAAGTAGGGGTAAGTAGATAGATTGCTCCCTTAAGGGCTGATCCCAGGGCTTGAACAATGTGAAGCCACACACCTTCTCATGGCCCGAGAGGTGTTCACATATAGTAGGACTATGTTGTTTATTAGAGGGATCAGTGGTACTTAAGGAGTTAGATGTAACCATAGGGGGAAAACGATAAATTGGCCCAACTGTACTTACGAGCATCTGTGAAGGGTCATCGTACTGTTAATTGGTTATATCTGATGGACACAAAAATATATTTGTGGTAAGAAGAGTTCAGCTATTTATCTTTAGTGGAATGTTTTGCAGTTAACGGATGGTGGATCTCGTGGCTAAAGAGGTTAGTTAGTTATTCACGTACCGTTGGAGCTTTGAGCCATAGGTCCATAAAGTTCCCTTGGTAGCTTGGATTCAAGTTGGGAATCAGTTTTTGGGTCAATTTGAAATGTTCAAATTGACAAGAAGGAGTTCGATTATATATGATATGATTGAACTAGTTAATTATATATGATATGCTTGACTTTATGTATGAGATACATTAATTGGAGGAAATTGGATATAAATATGATTTATATCTAGTGGAGGAGAAAACACTATGGTTGATATATGATATTAAACTATAGGTTAATGAATGTAATATGATTATATATTATTTTATTAATTAGACAATTATGGGATAATTGGTCGCCGTTTTCTCCATAATTGTGCGTTAGTAGGAAGTTCCATTCGGTTTTCGTAACTGAAGAATAAAATGAAAATTGTTTTCATTTTTGCACAGAACACGGTTAATTGCTTACGAGGTGTTTGCATCCTATTGCTTAGTAAATTGAGAGACTATATGATAGCTCACTTTTTACTACACGATCGCTTACACACGCGCTTCTTTCTAAACGATCACCTACCTTTTGCTAAATGATCGTCTAGCACCCGAGCTTTACTAAATGATCGTATAGACGATCGCCTACCTTTTGCTAAACGATCGTCTAACACCCGAGTTTTACTAAACGATCGTATAGACGATCACCTACCTTTTCGTATATGATTGTGTACTTCATCTAAATGATCAAGCACTTTGTCTATACGATAGACTTAGTTTTATCCCACTTGCTTGATCATTGTATATGATTTCTTTTTCTCCTCCCCTTTACCAAATCCAAACAAAGGTCACTCTTTGGATTCTAACTTCGAGAATACTAAGGGTTCCAAATGGTAGTGTTGTCCCCATTCTTTCATCTATTCGTGTGATGGTCGTTCCTGGTAGACGACCGGTGTTTTAGTGAACGATAGCCTTCTATTCATGGAGAGATCGAGATTTTTGCTGAAAAGAGTCTTCAGCTGGTAAGTTTTCTTGGTCTCTTGTTTGTTTATCTTAAAGCATGCCGGTAATTTAGTACTTTGATGCATATCTATTTGTTTGAATGTAAATGTGGTAGTTTCTATCACAATGTCTTTGGAAAGATCCGCCTTCACTCATAGGTACTCTTGCATAAACAAGTTGTTCATTTGAGAAGCATTAGTACTTAAGGATATAGAGGTAACCTAGGGGTAAAACGGTAGTTTGACCCAGTTGGTGTTACAAAAACTCGTGAGGGACTACCTTCTGTTATTGGTTTATATTCGTGGACACAAAAATATATCTGTAGTGAGAAGAGTACAATTGTGGATTTTTAGTGGAGTGTACCCACAGTTAACGAATATTGATTAATGTGGTTAATGAGTTTAGCCAATTAATCTCATATCATTGGAGCTTCTGATCTATAGGTCCACGAAGTCCCCTTCGTAGCCCGTAGAGGGAATTGAGGTAACTACATCTTGAATAGAGTTTAAAATATTCAAATTCACTTAGGGAAATAATATAATGAATAATGATACATTATAATATAAGGTTTATATTTTAAATAAACTTTATAATATAAATTTAATTTTGGATATGATTCAAAATTAATTTATAGGAGAATTAAATATTTGAAGGAGTTCAAATATTAAGTTAATATGAATTGGATGAAGGAAATCGAACACGAGGATTTCCATGAGCAGCGGAAGGATCTTACAAAAATTTTAATCGTATATGAATATTACAATTACAATCACAAATGGAAACATACAGTTATGCGAAATACAGAAATTACAGCATGTTATACAATAGATCAAGGACAAGAATCAACAAACCTTTGTAGACACATCTTCAAGTTTCTTGATCATGAATGCTCGATCACAGCAACACACGAACGTTAGTCCAACATGACTGCTACACTGCACGAACACTGCCCACTCGAACTAAGCGATCGCCAAGGTCACGAAAACCCCGAACACCATGAATGACCTCCACAGAACCTCGACTGAGTCGAGTTGAGTATGACACTACCAAAAAGGTTACCTCGGTATTCTCGGTGTGAGAATCCAGAGGGTGGGCTCTGTGTGGAATTGGTTAGAGGCAGAAAACTGGAGGAACCACAATCGTGTAAACAATTGAGCAAGTGGAAGATGGAACAACCTATCGTATAGGTTGATGCCCAATTGTTTAAGAAAAGCTTTGCGATCATCTAGCAAAAGCTATGCCATCATTTAGCTCATCATCTAGCTGAGTGTCTATCTCATGAAACATAGAAACCATAGCTCTTTTTCTATTCCATGGTTCTTAATGTAAATCTCATTTACATTAATCCTCCATTAGATGTATCTCATACACCACACCGATCATATCGTAGTATAATCGAATTACCTCTTGTCAATTTGAACATTTCAAATCAACACCAAGAACTGATCCTCAACTTGAATCTATTGAGCTACCAAGGGGACCTTATGGACCTATAGCTCGAAACTCCAACGGTACGTGAATAACTGACTAAACTCCTTAGTCATGAGATCCACCATCTGTTAACTGCTAGACACTCCACTAAAGACCAACAGCTGAACTCTCTTTACCACAGATATATTATGTGTCCATCTTAACCAATCAACAGTGTGACGACCCTTCACAGATTGCTCGTAAGTATAGCTCGGCCAATAACCGTTATGCCCATGTAGTTACATCTAACTTCTTAAGTACCACTAAATCCTCTAATGAACATAAGTCATAGTTCTATTATGACTGAGTCTTCTCTTCAAAAGAGAAGCTGTGGCCACTATGTTCAAGCCCCGGAGTCAGCCCTTAAGGGAGCAATCTATCTACTTACCCCTACTTTGGGGAAGGAGTGAATTCCATCTTGTGCAAGTAAGTTCCCAACTCCAAAATCAGAGAAGTCCCAAAAAAGGTAGGCATGTTGAGTTGGCAATCTGGCCACTCTCACCCAAACTAATAAAAGGATCTCTCTCAAAGGCAGAAGTTCCTAAAACACTCAGGATTAAGGTCATGTCACCTATAGTCGTTTAGGTGAGATGTAAGTCTCCAGTATCAACGGTGTTATATATAGAGACCAATCATCTCGTGGTCTGGTCTTATAAAAACTCTTTGTATAAGACACCCCGCTCGCATGTCTTCATATGAATGGTTAGGATCTACCATCTGTAGTAGTTTATAACACTTGCAAACCTCTACAAAGCGGGTCGTATCTATAGTGTCACTAGGATTAGGTATTCCACCTTAATCCTTATACTATAGATCTATTTAAGTTATCACTTAAGGCATGATCCACTTGTATATCACATATACATGCTTAAGTTCACATAAGATAACCATGGAGCTTAGTTTATTGGATATGAGTAAATGCTAGAATGAAATAACATTTATTTTATTCATAAAACAATGTGTATAATTACAAACAACGAGACTCCGGGAGAATTAGGAAACCAATCCCAACATTGGATTCATATTAAAACTATAGGTTAAGATTAATACGTATTAGATGAACATTAAAACTATTGATTATGAGAGAAATACAATTGAATATGATTCAAATGTAGGAATTTAGTAATTATTTAATTGGAGAATTAAATAATTATTTAATTTAATTTAATTAATTAAATTAAAATTGTAGGTTATGTGAGAGAAGTTTCATTTAAATATGATTTAAATGAAATAATTGATTAAATTAGATTTAATTAATTATTAATTATTTTAATTAATTAATTAATCAATTAATTAAAATAAGATAACTCCCATGTAGGGGAGTTATCTGAAACGTGGGTTATCCCACATTTCCCATCTTTCTCTCTCCATTTAGTTAAGAGACATGCAAAACATAAGTTTTTGCAAGTGATTGTTTTTTTTCATCCACATGAATATTCTGTGAAGAATGGTCTCTCCAAAATTCTCCTCATTCTTCCCATAATTTTGGTTTTCACAAACAAATACCAAGAATTCTCAGAAAATAGGAAGGTAGCCTATTGGTAATGTTCAAGAAATCTCATGGAGAATTGGCATTCGAATCTTCAACGAAAGTGGGTATCTATTTTCTTTTCTCTGTAGGATCATAGGATTGGTTTCCTAATTTTACAATGTATGTTTAACTTAGGAATTTTACGGTAGGTTTTGTTTTTGTTAAATCTCTGTGATATTCTGTCTTGTTTCCCAGTGTATTAGTATTTCACGTTTTCTAAATTAATTTCGAGAAAAGGACCTAATTAATTCCACTACATTAGGGCTTTTATCCTTACAATTGATATTAGAGACATCTAGTAGAATTAATTTAGAGTTTTGAAATTTGCATTGGGTTTGGTGGGATGAATTGCATTATGAATGTGGTTTTTCGAATGAATATTTAGGTAATTTTTTGGCCATAGAATTTCATGTTTTATTCGATCAATTCGTAAGGGCTCCTGCATTTTGGATGTTTAATCATATAATTTGAGTCTTTTGTAAGACCGTGTCTAGAATTAGGGTTGTAAATAATGAAGATTGAGGCGAATTTTGGCCAAAAATGGAAGAACAATCGATGAACTGCCTAGGATTGGCTTCTGGTGTCGTAGGTTGCAACGCTGCTCTCGACGTTGCAACGCTACGACACATGCGATGCCAGGGTTTGCATTGCGTGCGATTTAGCTACAGTCGAAGGTTGTTCAATCCGATTCGTCTAGTTCAAAGTGGTTTGGTCAGGTTTTGTACTTGTTTGGCTCAGTTCATGGTTTTAGGGTCCGGTTCAAGGTGTCACATGTGTTGTAGCGTTGCAAACGCTGAGAGCAGCATTGCAACCTATGACACCAGAAGCCAATTCTAGGCAGTTGTGTGCGATTTAGTTGCAGTCGAAGGTGGTTCAATCTGATTCGTCTAGTTCAAAGTGGTTTGGTCTAGTTTTGTACTAGTTTGGCTCGGTTCATGGTTTTGGGGTCTGGTTCAAAGCGTTCGAGTCAATTCGAGTTGGTCTGGTCCAATTTTGGAGCAACAGAAGCTTTTAGGATAAAATTTGCATAATTATTGTAATTTATTACTTTATTTTATCTTAGGGACCAAATTATCGGTTCATTTGCTATTTAAATGTTTTATGGATGTCATTTACATAAATCCACCATAGGTTAAGTATATTCATGCATTTTAATATATTATAAGCATTATAATGTACGATATTAATACATGATATGTATACAATTTCATGAGTTATTTAATATATTTTGATATGTTAAATATATGAAATTGGAAAAGCATGATGCATGACATTACTTAGGTAAATATAAATAGTTATATTCATTTATGTTTTGTATATGCATGGTTGATTTCATGAATTGTTTAATATAAATGCTATGTTAATAAAGTTGAAAATTAATTTGCATTGAGCATGAGTCATCCATAGTTTAA
Organism: Benincasa hispida; assembly: GCF_009727055.1. NCBI lineage: Eukaryota > Viridiplantae > Streptophyta > Magnoliopsida > Cucurbitales > Cucurbitaceae > Benincasa > Benincasa hispida. The sequence goes on along the minus strand of NW_024064789.1, from coordinate 774,879 downwards.
TATTATTGTTATATTAAAGTCATGAAATAAATATAATGTGGTTTTCTTGTTAATTAGAATTTGATTGTTAATTAATTAAACCATAGAAAACATAATTATAGGGCTAATAATTAATTTTTTTGTAGTTATAAAATTATTTTTTAGTAACCATCAAACTATAATAAAGAGTTGAATGCAAACTTAGGATATTAGGGAATTGGAATTAATTTTAAAATGTTTAAAATTAATTTAAACCTTAGATCACATTAATTCTAATAAGATTATAATTATGTCCTATTTGTTTTAATAGATTTAAAATATGATTAATAAGACAAACAAGACTTTATGTTATAAGTGAAGGAACTCTTATACAAGAGTACCTCTGAGCGGAAGTGGATCTTTGCAAAGACATTATGACAGAATTACCACATTTACATTCAAACATACAGATATGCATCATACTGTAAATTACCGGCATGCTTTAAGAACAGTAAATAAGAGAACGAGAAAACTTACCCGTTGAAGAACCTTTCTTCACAGCAAATCTTGCTTTCTCCAAAGAACGACTCCTCTTGCTCTTGTTGGAACGTCAAGCCAATTTTTCACCAACACCCGATCGTCTACTCACGAGCGGTCTCTATACGAACAGAAGTAAATGGGGACGACACCACCACTTGGAACCCTCGGTATTCTCGGTGTGGGAATCCAAATAGTGGACTCTATTGGGTTTTGGTAGAGGAGAGGAGGAATGAAGATCGTATACAACGATCAAGCAAGTGGGAGAAGGCTTAGTCTATCGTATAGAAAAAATGCTTGATCGTTTAGAAGAGTGTACATGATCGTGTAGTAAAAAGACTGCGATCGTCTATACGATCGTTTAGTAAATACTCGGTGCTAGACGATCGTTTAGTAAATTGTAGGTGATCGTTTAGAAGATGTGCGCGCGTGTATGCGATCATGTAGTAAACTCGAGCTATCGTATAGTCTCTGATTTTACTAAGCAATAGGCAGCATATTACATAAAGTCAATCATAAATAAAGTCAATCATATCAAATATAATTAACCACTTCAATCATATCATATATAATCGAACTCCCTTTTGTCAATTTGAACATTTCAAACTGACCTAAAAACTGATTCTCAACTTGAATCCATTGAGCTACCAAGGGGACCTTATGAACCTATGGCTCGAAGCTCCAACGGTACGTGAATAGCTGACTAAACTCTTTAGCCATGAAATCCACCATCCATTAACTGCCAGGCATTCCACTAAAAACTGATAGCTAAACTCTCTTTACCATAGATATATTGTTGTGTCCTATAACCAATCAACAGTACGATAACCCTTCACAAATGCTCGTAAGTACAGTTTGGCCAATTTACCGTTTTTTCCCTGTAGTTACATCTAACTTCTTAAGTACCACTGATCCCTCGAATGAACAATACAATATAGTCATACTATGAGTGGACACCTCTCGGGCCATGAGAAGGTGTGTGGTACCACATCGTTCAAGCCCTGGGATCAGCCCTTAAGGGAGCAATCTATTTATTTACTCCTGCTTCGCAGAAAGAGTGAATACATCTTGTGTAGCTGAGTTCCCAGCTCCCAAATCAGACGAATCCTCAAAGTGGTAGGTTTGAGTCGGCAACCTGGCCCCTCACACCATGCAAATCAAAGGACCGCCCTCAAAGGCAGGAGTTCCCAACTCACTCAGGATTGAGGTCATGTTACCTATGGTCATCCTAGTGAAGTGAAGTCTCTGTCATGCACGACGTTATATAACGAGACGTTAACACTTCGTGGGTAGGTCTTATACAAACTCTTTGTATAGGACGCCCCCGCTCGCACATCCCCACATGAATGATCAGGATCAGACCATCTGTAGCAAGTCACAACACCTGTAACTATTCCACAAAGGTGACTGCATCTGTAGCATAACTAGGATAAGGTTTCCCTCCTATATCCATATACTACAGACCATTTTAGTTATTACTTAAGTCATGATCCACTTGTATGTCACCACATACATGCTTAAGTTACATAATGACAAACAAGGATTTTAGTTTATTGGTTTGTGGTAAAGCAATAAAACGTCCAATGTTCAAAGACAAGTAGTGAAGAAAATATCATATATTATACATCACAAGTGTTTGTACAAAACTGTGTTTACAAACTACAAGACACAAGAGTTTAGGGCATCATCCCCAATAATCTCCCACTTCACCTAAAGCTAGTGAGTAGTATAAAAACTAGTATAAAACAATAAACTAGGGCACTAAGCCCAGTACATAAAAATCTCCCACTTGCCCTAGTCCAGCCGCATGCGGTCCCGTTGACCCATGCTTTGAAGGTGACCCTCAAACACTATAGTCGTGAGAGCCTTCGTAAACGAGTCAGCAACATTATGCTCCGAAGCGATCTTCATGATGATCACGTCTCCTCGATGCACTATCTTGCAGATCAAATGATTCTTCCGCTCTATGTGTTTGTCGCGCCTGTGATTTCTGGGCTCCTTGGAGTTCGCCATAGCACCACTATTGTTATAGTAGAGGGTGAAAGGCCTAGACATATCTAGAACAGTTTCCAGCTCTGTCAAGAACTTCCTGAGCTAAACGACCTCCTTAGTAGCTTCACAAGCCGCTACGTTCTCGGCCACCATCGTGGATTCGACGATGCACCCCTACTTAGTGCTTCGCCATACTACAGCTCGTTCGTTAAGAGTAAAAATTAAGCCTGAAGTGGACTTTCGAGAATCCTTATCAATCTGAAAGTCAGAATCCTTGTATTCAGTAAGGATCAAATCCCTAGATCCATACACGAGCATATAGTCCCTCGTTCTCCAAAGATACTTGAGGATATTCTTAACTATGGTCCAGTGACCCTAGCCTTGGTTAGACTGATACCTACTGACTATTCCCACAACATAGTAGATATCTAGCCTAGTACAGAGCATTGCATACATTAAACTACCAATGATAGATGCATATGGAACCCGTCTCTTCTCCTCCAGGAAAGTAGCGTTTGTTGAAATAGACACCCTATTTTCCCACGGATCATAAAAATAATCCCCTCGTGTATCTTTGGGGTAGCCTACAAAGAGGCACAATCTCGACGTTGTTCCAATTTCTTGGGATTAGCCTCAAGCACATGTGCTGGGCAACCCCATATGTGGAAGTGATGTAAACTAGCTTTATGCCATTCCACAACCTCAGAGGTGTGCTCACAACAGTCTTGAAAGGAACACAGCTGAGTATATATACCACAGTTTTCACTGTGAATCCCCAAAACGAGTCAGGTAAGGAAGCGTAACCCATCATCGATCGTACCATGTCCAACAAGGTTTTGTTTCTCCTCTCTGGTACACCATTCTACTGAGGTGTACCCGGTGCTGAAAGTTGGGAACGATTCCATGTTCTGTCAAATAGTCTTGGAACTCTGAATCCAAACACTCTCCATTTAGATCCGATCAAAATGTTTTAATTCGTCTATCCAATGTGTTTTCAACTTCAGCCTTGAACTCTTTGAACTTTTTAAAGGATTTAGACTTCCGTCGCATCAAATAAACATACCCATACCTAAAGTAACCATTAGTAAAACTGATAAAATACTCATAGCCTCCCCTGGCTCGCACATTCATAAGACCACAAAGGTCAGAATGCACTAACTCTTGAGGCTCATTAGCTCGATAACCTTTTCCAGTAAAAGGTCTTTTAGTCATCTTACTGGTGACGAGAAATTAGATGTTAATTACTCAACAACTAAAATTCCATGGACACAATATGCGATGCATATTCTTGAAGTATATGTTGATTGTCATGCATTGATGCGTTAACAAATGTATGCAATGACCATGTGTCTTGTCACAAGTTTTCTTGCGCTCACGCCAGTATAAATGCGAACGCAAGTTTCTCGGGTGATCCGAGGTCGAACTCAGGGACTTGTAGCTGGATGAATGCGGTAATGTGCATGCGGCGGTTGAATAAAAGAATGGATTGGAGGTTTCTACGCTAACACTACTCCCACTCCTAAGTAACAGACAACGCAATGAGAATATGAAAGAGAGGTAGATACACAACAACTCTTGACATGAAACAAATGAATGGAAAAATAGATAAAATGTGGAGATGTCTTCATTGCAATACTTAAGAGTGACCGCAAGGGCAACCTTAGTCAACGTAAGCCATGCTGTCATGCCACACACACTTAAGTCTAACTCTAGGACGTATGCAATGGATATGTGAAAGTGCCAAGAAACCTATGCCAGCCTAAACCCCTATAACCCGCTCACGTGCTCTTGCTGCATGAGCGTGATGGCCGCATATCACCACCATATCCTACTTCCTGGACGCATGCATTATCCTATCCGTAGGGTGCATACGTTGTGTGAAGGAAAACGGAACTTATTCCTAAGTCTCCATTCTTGCTTATGCAAACCTAATCTAGCTCTTCCGAGCATCGATTCTAACATAGCTCTCTCGAGTCTTAGGTTTTTTCTTTAGACTCTCTCCCGAGTAGCTCTAAAGGTGCAATAGACGTATACATAAGACAAGGTAACCACATGAACTTGGGTAACGTAAGATTATTCCTATCTCTATTGAATACTTGCTTATAATGCTTAATGCGACCAACCACTTACCCTCCCGGGCAGTTAGTTATTGCTGACTTTACTCATGGACAAGCGTGCTACAGCTTCACACTAAGCAAATAATGTTTTCTCACACACTCACGCAACACACACCTTTCGTTGGTTTGCTACATGCTTCATATCTCTAATCAACATGACTAAGTATGCGATACTCTAGCAATCGCACCAAGTGATGCAATGAAGTTAAAGATGCTAAGTAAAGAAGATGGAGATGGAGTCGAAGGAAACACAGAAATGCATTAAACACATAATGTATTAATTCCTTAATCAAAAAATGTAATACAATACAATATAAGAAAAGAAAAGAAAATGAAATGACCAGCTAGAAGCAAAGACTTGCTTCCAGCGAATGTGCGTCAAGGCTGCCGGTGGTGCCATGGATGGGCGGTGGGGCTGACTCTCCCGAGATCTAGCTTCGGTCGTCACTTAGAATGGATGAAGGAGGTAAAGAACTCTCAAGCTTCTTCTCACGCATTTTTCTAGATCAAAAGGATTCGCCTTAGGCGAACCTCAGGCGAAAACCTTGGATTCAACCTTGGGCGAAAACCCTGGATAAGTTGAAATTCTACTCATCGGCTTCTTTATATAGAGCCTGGATAATCGACAGCATTAATGGACTGCTCTGATTCTGACATTCGCGGCGTGTTTAGTCCTTTCTGAAGCTCTGCGGCTAACGATGTGGTAGGTGAAATGTCAACTCAACTTTTGATTCTCCCGAGATATACGTTGATGCGTTCATTCCACCAATCTTACGTTGATCCCATTAGTATGCGTTATTGTGTAGTCGCAATCATGCAGTGACCGCATTCGCTTAATACTGAAATCTACACGATGATCGCAATCGCTTGACGAGCGCAACTCCCATGCGATGGACGCATGCGACTGATTACCACAACACCCACAGTTGATCGAACACGTTCGCTTTTGCGATGGAGAGTTTCTTCGCATGCTGTCATTTATGCGTTGGTCTGGCTTCCGCATTTGCGTCTACTTCTTGTGTTAGCTACAAAAATAGAACATTGAATGCATAATAACGCAAAATAATGGGTTAGCCGAGATTCATCATGCTGAATGGCACAAGCTCATTTTCTCGTGAATTCCTAACATAATTGCCGCATATTCTGCTTAACAGCCTTCATAATTCTAAATAAAAGGCCTAAGATGACATGCATTTCTGCATGTCATCACTTACCCTCAAGGCAAGATCTGCACACCGGTAAAGAATTTTCTTTCAATTCGCTTAGAAGACCATTCTTCACCAACCTCTCAATCCTATTGAAATTGATGTGCCCTAATCGAAGGTGACAAAGATGGGCATTTTCTTTTGGAGAAACGCGTTGACGTTTAGATTGAGTTACGATAGATTTAAACATCTCTATGTTATGGAGGGAACTTAAGGCTAACGGTCTTAGCACATACAAGTTATTTTCCAGTTTAGCTGTACAAATCTCAACTCCATCTTTATGAATAAACACTTTATCTAAATTAAACGAAAGAGTATATTTACATTGTAGCAAGCACTTTACAGAAATTAAGTTCCTTTTCAACTCAGGAACTAAAAAAACGTCTTTAAAACAAGAAATCTATTATGTACAGTTAACTGGATTCCTCCTACTGCCACAGTTGAGACGATGTGCCCGATGTCTACTCGTATTGTCATCTCACCAGCCTCCAGTTGTCGCTAGGATCTAATGCCTTGAAAAGAAAAACAAACATGATTAGTGGCGCCCGAATCAATTATCCAGGCAGAATCATCATTCTCAACTAAACAAGTTTCTAACATAAGTAAATCATATTTACCTTTGTTCGCGTTGGACTTAGCCATGGCTACCTTCCTTTCCTTCAGATAGCGAGGACAATTCCTCTTCCAGTGTCTGTCCTGGTTGCAGTGGAAACATTTTCCCTTGTCAACTGGTGTCGAACGCCTATTCATTTGGGCAACAGGTGGCAGGTTAGTAGCCTTTTCCCTTACCACTCTTCTTCTTCTTCCCCTTTCTAGAGTTAGAACTAGAAGGTGTAGACTTCGTCCCTAAGGTTGAACTTCGATGGAACATCTTTGAAGACGAGGCAACATTTGCCTAACCTCCCATCTTCTCCTTACTTTTTAGTAAGGATTGATAGGTCAGCAACTCATTGAGGAGTGTTGTAAGGGTATATTTCACTTTGTTAAGAGTCACATTGCTAACAAAGTGGAGAAAGTTTTCCGGTAATGAATGCAAGATTATGCTAGCCTGACTACCCTCATTGATTCTAGACCCATTCATCTCCACCACATTAAAGTGAACCATCATGTTAAGTACATGTTCACGAACAAAGGTGCCTTCCTCTATTTTGGAGTTGAAAATGTATTTCAGAGCCTCGTGCTTGAGTTGTCCAGACGGTTGTCTGAACATCCCCCGCAGGGACTCCATAATCTCACGCGTTGAGACCATGGGCTCAGGTTTCTTGGCCAAAACGTCATTAAGACTGGCCAAGATATAGGCTTGGGCCTTCTCATTTGCCCGTGTCCATAGCTCGTATGCCTCTCAAACATTTCGAGCAGCGTTTGGACTTGGAATAGAAGGACAGATCTTCGTAAGGGCAAACATGAGATCCTCGATGATGAGTATCGTTGTGATCATATGTTTCCAACTCGAATAGTTATTGCTAGTTAATTTTTAGCACTTAGCAAAGCAATCATGACTGTAGCCATTTTAAAACTGTTGCTGAAAAACGAACAAACTTTTATAAGTCTTTGCTTAAACCACATTTTAACCAATTAGTTTTAGCAAAACAGTTACTAAATACCTTAAGTAATTAAAACTTCTATTTTGCAATGATGCCCCAGTGAGGCAGGACAAACGTCATTGGTGGGGTAATCAAATGCCCCTTCACTGGGATGAGACATTCTCAACCATTAGGCAGAACCAACTCTTGGAACTAAACCTAACAGTCACCATTTATTCGATCCAGAATTGTTAACCTTGAACAATTCCTCGTAAGTGTAACTATTGGGTTTTATGTCTTAAAAACTCGCAGTTTGTAAAATAAACATTTTCTATAATCAATATACTTGTTATTGATCTCATAAATTGTATGAAAGTCTAAATCCAATAAACTAAGACCCATGACTATTGTATGAGTACTTGAACTTTATGTGGAGACATAAGAGTGGATCGGGTTTGATTAAATAGTCCAAATGATCTATGGTACATGAATGAGGTTGGGTACCTTATTCTGGTAACACCATTGGATGCAGCCTACTCTATAGTTGTTACAAAGAATTGTAAAGTTCTACATACGATGTGATCCTAATTCGTACATGTTATGACATGAGGAGTAGAAGCAACCTATGCAATGAGTTTGCATAAGATCAAGACCAAGAAATAAGTTATGCTTACTTTATAACGATGTTTACTGTTTAAGACTGACTATTTCACCTAGATGACCTAGGTAACTCGATCTTAATCCTGAGCTAACTATGAACTCCTGTTTATTCGGGATTGCCCTTAGATTTTCGTAGTTGAGGGTTGACTCAACAACGCTGGCTCAATAAGACTCCCATTTCAGGGATAGATAGTTGGGGACATAGGGTGCAAGACGGAGTTCACGCCTACCCGATTTAGGGATAGAAGAAATGTTGTTCTCTCAAGTACTGAATCTTGATCTTGAATAAGGGGGCCCACCCTCTCACTAGGCTGAGAGAGTTTGGTTTAGTGATTGGATCACAAACCAGTTGTTCACTAGAGGATCAGTAGGGACTTGAGGAATAAGACGTAATCTTGGGGGTAAAACAGATATTTGACCCAGCCGTTATTACGAATAACCTGTGACGGGTCGACTTGCTGATTATGGTTAAATCATGTGGACATAATATATCTACAGTGAGGGGTGTGCAACTGTGGGCTTTAGTGGAGTAACCCATTAGTTAACGAATGGAGATTAATGTGGTCTAATGAGTTTAGCCAATTAATCTCGGATCGTTGGAGCCCATGATCTGTAGGTCGCGAGGTCCCCCTACTAGCTCGTAACGGACTAGCTCTAGAATAGCGTGATAAGTTAATTTGAATCGTTCAAATTCAAATTAAGGAAATTAGTAATTATATGAGATATAATTACATGTTTAATTTAAGAATTAAACGAAATAGGAGAATTTATATATTTAAATATATTTTAAATGTATAAAGATGGATATGTGTTAAAATTAATTTAATATTTGATATTAAATTAATTAAGTTTTATTTAATAATTAATTTATGAAATTAATTAAATTTTTTATTTTTAAAATCAAATTTTGATTTTTGAGATAAAATTGAAAAGGAAAAGACAAAACATACAAAATGGAAAAACAAGATTTTTCCATTATCCATCTCCTTAGTTGCTCACTCAAAAGCAATTTTTTTGCCTTGTCTTCTCCAAGCATAAGCTACAACTCATGCAACTCACTCCTTTGCATGTTGATTTGCAATATAGTGAAAAGATTGGAGTGAAAAACGATGATGCAATCTATAGAGAATTTTAGAGAAAATTTGGGTTGAAGAAAGGGTTCTTCAACACGGTTGCTGCAGTGAGCTATTCTCCTTCATCCCTTGATTCAAGCTTGTTTTGAGTCCCACAACTCAATCTAGAGCACCAAGAGAATAGTGGGGAAGATCTTGAGGTGATCTGCAACAAGATTCAAAGAAGATAGTAGCCGGAGAAGGAGCTTTGAAGAAGTTCTACAAGAGGTATGTCTTGAAACTCACTTGTTTTTCTGCAAGAGCATGCTTAATATTTTGCCAAAATTAGTGAATTTGAATGCTTAGATGATCCTTGTGCTTCCACTGTTGCTGATACAATCCTACAGTAACCCTTCGTTTTTGGCCCCAGAGTCCTGCCTTAATGTGCCCACCACAGGGAAGAAGCAGATTAGAACAAGAGACTAAGTATCCTTATCCTATACATAAGATCAAATAAAGAAACGCACAAAACTGCCATCCTATAGGGGACATTCCCAGGGTGCCTCGAGGCGATGCGCAGAAACTTTATTCAACTAAACGAGAGAGACCGTGGGATATGTTGTCGCACTTCCCGTTCCCACTTACTATGAACATTCTCTCCATCCACATTGATATTGACCTACCAAAATGATGACAGGAAATTGGAAGTCAATTTTACTCGATAACCAACTTCCCTTGGACGCGGTATGCGATGCATGTTCCTAAGATATGCGTTGATAGTCATGCGTCGATGGTCATGCGTTGGAATGAATATGCGTTAATAAATGTATGCGATGACCATGCGTCCTTCCACAAGTTTTCTTGCGTTCACGCCAAGTATAACATGGACGTAAGTTTCTCAGGTAATCCGAGGTTGAACACAGGGACTTGTAACTATATGTTTGGGTGATTGTGCATGCGACAGTTGAATAAAAGAATTGAGGGGATATTGCTACGTTAATCCTACTCCTACTCCTATCTAACAGACAATGCAATGAGAATTATGCATGAAAGGTAGCGATGCGACAAACCTTGACATGAAATAAATGTATGGGATAATAGATAAAATGCGGAGATGTTTTCATTGCAGAACTGAAGAGTGATCGCAAGGGCAACCCTAGTCATCGCAATCCATGCAATCATGCTACAACCATACACGGCAAGTCATTTTCCAATGGAAATGCGGTGCTCCTAATTCTAGGATGCATGTATTGAACGCAAAATGTCCATAGAGCTTATTCCTAAGTCTCTACTCTTATCCCGTGCGATGATGCAGAATGCATGAAAGTAAGGTGATTGCATTCAATCGTATCCTATCTCTAGGATGCATGCGACGCGTTAATAACAAATAGTGCTCATTCCTAAGCGTCTATCTCTTGTATTATGTGTTCTAATCTGGCTCTCCCAAGCCTAGATTCTGACCTGACCTTCCTAAGCCTAGATCCTGTCCTTAGACTACCCTCCCAAGTATCCCTAATGGACGAATGACGCATACATAATACAAGACAATCGCATAAACGTTGCTGACCTAAGATTGTTACTATCCCTAGTGAACAATGCATACCTTGCTTAATGCCTCCAACCACTTACCCTCTCAGGCAGTTGATTGTTGCTGACTTCACTCATAGACAAGCAATGTGTTAGCCCATAGACAAGCATTGCAGCAGCTTCACACTAAGCAAATAAGATTACTCACATATTTGCACAATGCACACCTCTTGGTGGGTTGCTACATGTTTCATATTCCTAACCCACATGACTAAGTATGCAATACCCAAGCACTCCCACTAAGTGTTGCAATGAAAGTAAAGATGCTAAGCAAGAAGATGGAGATAAAGTCGAAGGAATAGAGAAATGCATTGAAAAACACATTGTATTGATTTTTTAATTCCAAAATGTTATACAATACAATATGAGAAAGGAAGGGAAAAGAGATGACCGGCTGGAAGCAAAGATTTGCTTCCAGCGGATGTGCGTCAAGGCTGCCGGTGGTGCCATGGATGGGTGGAGGAGCTGAATCTCTCAAGATCTAACTATGGTCGAAGGCTAAGAACTCTCAGCCGTCTTCTCACGCGTTTGTCTAGATCGCAAGGATCCGCCATAGGCGGACCTTAGGCAAAAACCTTGGATAAAATGAATTTCAGCTCATCCGCTTTTATTTATAGAGCTTGGGTCGCCGACAACATTAATTGGATTGCTCTGAGTCTAACGTTCAGCGCGTTAGTCCTTTTCTGAACCTTTGCCACTAACGGCGTGGTAGGTGAAATGTCAACATCAGCTTTGGATTTTCTCGAGGTAGATGCGTTGATGCATTCATTCCACCTACCTTGCGTTGATCTCATTAAAATGTGTTGTCACGTAGCTGCAATCATTCAATGGCCGCATTCGCTTAACACCGCAACTCTACATGATGCCGCATTCGCTTGACGAGCGCAACTCCCATGCGATGGACGCATATGGCTGATTACTGCAATATCCATGCGTTGATCGATGCGTTTGCCTTTGCGATGGAGTGTTTCTCCGCATGCGGTCATCTATGCGATGGTCCCGTTTTCGCGTTTGCGTTCATTTCCTGCATTGGCTTCAAAAATAGAACATTGAACGCATAATTAATGCAAAATAACGAGTTAGTTGAGATTCGACATGCTGATCGATGCAAGCTCATATTCTTGTGAATTCTTATCATGATCGACGCATATTCTGCCTAACAACCTTCATAATTCTAATTAAAAGGCCTAAGATGACATGCATTTCTGCATGTCATCACAAAACACCATGCTTTAGGGGGACACTCCCAGGGTGCCACGAGGCCGAGGATAGGTCTCATGGTGTGGACAATAAAAGGGAGAAACGCGAGAGGTTTAAATGAAGCATCAAATGCCTTAAGTACCTCCCACTGAATGTTCTACCTAGAGGTTCATTAACCTAGACTTTGAAGTCCGCTCAAAAATAACTTTTGTCTTTGAAATAAAAACAAGTTCAAGTAGTCACATTAAACTTTTTAATGGACTATCCTTAACCTTGCATGCATGCATCAAATCTATCTAATTCACCTTTCCAGGTAGGTTCCCAGGTAGGGGTGTTCCATTTCGGTCATCTTAAAAATCCCAGCCTAGATAGAACCCGCCTTAGACAAAAGATCCCTTATAGATTGATTTGCTACATTTTAACCTTTTATTAGTCAATTTAATCCTATTAAACTGATTAAAAGATTAAAGCCTAAGGTTAATAATCATATTAGAACCGTGATCTTAAGTCTATCTCATCCAAGTTTTAAAACATTTTTAAGACCATGATTTAAACCTAAGTTAGCATGCATGTCTTTCTTATAGATTTTAGTTCTAATTTCTTTATAACTTATATAAAAGAAACAACTAAAACCATTCATTGCCACACAATGAGGTATTTATAACACTTATAAATTTAACCTATATGTCATACTTCATGAAATGTCCAGTCATTACTATACATAACTTTTACATATAAGTAACGAACCAAGCACACGTGCTTTCTATACACCCTTATACTATAACAATTACAATATAAAGATGATCCATGTCAATGTTTTATGCATGCATAAATATAACTCTTATATTATATGATGCATGAGCATGGTCTTACGTAATTTAAATCACGCTTCTCTAAATTATAACACTTATAACAAAGAGATGATGCATGACTAATGCATAACCTAAGGTGGGATTTTTCTCTATGGAATACCATATGACATATAAATAAAACATACATCATATGTATATTAACACAGATTAATGGATCGGGATGAACCACCTCAAAACCGGAATGAAAAACTTTATCTATTACTTTTTTCCACCGAGCAAACCAGTTCACAGGCGAACCGGGTCTTGAACCACCGGGTGAAGCTCCCATCGTTTAGTAAACGCTCGCTAGGTAAGCGATCGTGTAGCGCACAAGACTAAAACACGTGGGTGCTAAATGATCGTTTAGACGATAACGAAGCCACAAAGCCCGATCATCTAGCCAATCACTTAACACGCGATAGATAAACGATTTACTCTGGGATCGTGTAGTCAGTAACTAAGCGATGAAGCTTGCTGAGCTACACGATCGTCTAGTGCGCACACATAAAATAGCTCCCGAGTATCCGATACTGAGCGATCATCCACCCCATCGTTTACACTACTCGACCAATGTTGGTTGTCTTCATCATCAAAGAACAACAACCTTTGTTACGAAGCTTCTTCACGAACGACTCACAAACTCAAACAACTTTAAAATTATAGATTCGATAACAGTTAATATGCCCAAAAATGCAGGGGCCCTTACATTAACTTGAAATGTAAAAGAATTTAAACAATCCATGGTTTCATCCCAATAAACTCCATTAATCCATACATCCACAAACGATTTAACGCTTAAATAGAGAGTAGACACGTTTTACCCACCAAGAAAGTAAATGCAATTCTTTGCATCAACGTATTTGGAAGATCAGAAACTTGGTTCTGATACCAGTTGAAGGAACTCTTATACAAAAGTACCTCTAAGCGGAAGTGGATCTTTCCAAAGACATTGTGATAGAATTACCACATTTACATTCAAACATACAAATATGCATCATATTGTAAATTACCGGGATGCTTTAAGAATAATAAGCAAGTGAACAAGAAACTTACCAGTTGAAGAACCTTTCTTCACAAAAAACCCCGCTCTCTCGAATGAACGGCTCCTCTCACTCTCGTTAGAACATTAAGCCAATCGTTCACCAACACATGATCGTCTACTCACGAGCGGTCTCCACACAAATAGAAGCAAATGGGGACAACACCATAACTTGGAACCATCGGTATTCTTGATGTGAGAATCCAAAGAGTGGGTTCTGTTGGGATTTGGTAGAGGGGAGGAGGAATGAAGATTGTATACAATGATCAAGCAAGTGGGAGAAGGCTTAGTCTATCATATAGACAAAATGCTTGATCATATAGAAGAGTGTACACGATCATGTAGTAAAAAGGCTATGATCGTCTATACGATCGTTTAGTAAATGCTTGACACTAGATGATCATTTAGTGAAACACAGGCGATTATTTAGAAGATGTGCGCGCGTGTATGTGATCATGTAGTAAACTCGATCTATCATATAGTCTTTGATTTTACTAAGCGATAGGCAACACACTACTCATGAGCGAATTACGTGTTCCTTTGCAAAATGAAAACGATTTTCATTTTACTTCAGTTACGAAAACTGATTGGAACCTCCCACTTACACACGGTTACGAAGAAAACGACGTGCACAATTATCCCATAATTGTCAAATTAAAATAATAAATATAATCAAATTATATTCATTAAGCTATAATTTAATATCACATATAAATCATAGTGTTTTCTTCTCCACTAGATATAAATCATATTTATATCCATTTTCCTCCAATTAATGTATCTCATACATAAAGTCAATCATATCAAATATAATTAACCAATTCAATCATATCATATATAATCAAACTCCCTCTTGTCAATTTGAACATTTCAAACTGACCAAAAAACTGATTCTCAACTTGAATCCATTGAGCTACCAAGGGGACCTTATGAACCTATGGCTCGAAGCTCCAATGGTATGTGAATAGCTAATTAAACTCTTTAGCCATGAGATCCACCATCTGTTAACTACCAGACATTCCACTAAAGACCGACAGCTAAACTCTCCTTACCACAGATATATTTATGTGTCCATCAGATATAACCAATCAACAGTTTGATAACCCTTCACGAATGTTCGTAAGTACAACTGGGCCAATTTACCATTTTGCCCTTGTAGTTACATCTAACTTCTTAAGTACCATTGACCCCTCTAATGAACAATACAACATAGTCCAACTATGTGTGGACACCTCTCGGGCCATGAGAATATGTGTGGCGCCACATCGTTCAAGCCCTGGGATCAGCTCTTAAGGGAGAAATCTATCTACTTACTGCTACTTCAGGGAAGAAGTGAATTCCATCTTGTGTAGCTGAGTTCCCAGCTCCCAAATCAACCGAATCCCCAAAGTGGTAGATTTAAGTTGGTGACCTGGCCACTCGCACCCATGCAAATCAAAAGACTGCCATTAAAGGCAGGAGTTCTCAACTCACTCAGGATTTAGGTCATGT
Organism: Benincasa hispida; assembly: GCF_009727055.1. Classification (NCBI taxonomy): domain Eukaryota; kingdom Viridiplantae; phylum Streptophyta; class Magnoliopsida; order Cucurbitales; family Cucurbitaceae; genus Benincasa; species Benincasa hispida. The sequence continues at coordinate 759,667 of NW_024064789.1, read as the reverse complement.
TACCTATGGTCATCCTAATGAAGTGAAGTCTCTGTCATGAACGATGTTATATAACGAGACGTTAACACTTTGTGGTCAGGTCTTATATAAACTCTTTGTATAGGACGTCCCCGCTTGCACGTCCCCACATGAATGATGAGGATCTAACCATCTATAGTAAGTCACAACACTTGTAACTATTCCACAAAGTGAGCCGCATCCGTAACGTAACCAGGATAAGGTTTCCCTCCTATATCCATATACTAAAGACCATTTTGGTTATCACTTAAGCCATGATCTACTTGTATGTCACAACATACATGCTTAATTTACATAATGAAAACAAGGGATTTTAGTTTATTGGTTTGTGGTAAAACAAATAAAACATCCAATGTTCAAAGACAAGTGCTGAAAAAAATATCATATATTATACATCACAAGTGTTCGTACGAAACTGTATTTACCAATTACAAGACACGAGAGTTTAGGGCATCATCCCCAATAATAAGGAAACACTATAGGTGAAGTTCTGTCTAGGTTGAGGGTTCTTAAGATGATGGTTTTTGGAACACCTCCTACCTAGGAATTGACCCGAAACTTGAGTTGAATTAACTTTAGTCCTGTTAGCATGCAATGTCACTAGGTTAATTAAATGGTTTAATTCACCTAGAACATTAGAGTAAAGACCTTATTATAAGAGTTATGATAGGCATAGACTTAGATAGATTCATTAATCGAAGTTTAACTAAGTATAATAAAACCCTAAAATGACAACACACTTTAGTTGAAGAAAAATGGTATATGGGATATACCAGTTTTAGCTCTCACATCCTTAAGAGTTCACACTGTGAGATTCATGCTTGATTTTGTGTTGCCCTAGATGCGACCTCCCTTCAGAAAGTGTTTGCATGGGTCAATACCAAGATGAATAGGGGAAATGTTCATAGTAAGTGGGAGAAAGACGCGTGTCAATGTATCCTACGGTCTCCTCCATTAGGCTTCACCATGAGATTCCTATGATCTACCTACGTGTCGTGCTGGAGTGACCACCCCTTCAGAGGGCCTGATATTAGGATTCATAACAACGTAAACTCCAATAATGGATAGGGTTTCTTAGGTTAATTTTCAACAGTTTTCTTTCTTTATGGTAGCCTGTTGAAGCATACTTCTAGGATCCAAAAATGGTAGGGTCACACTTACGGGATGAATTAAGTTAGTTAATGAATCCTTGACCAAAAAATAGTAGCTAAGAACTATAGGAATAAGAGTTAATCTAGTATTAGTAATTAACTGAGATTATCTCAATTCAAGGGAGGGGTAGCTGATCACACTTCGGTGGCTATTGTTCTAAGCCTTTGAAGTATCGTTGCAAAAACTAAATCAATAGTTTAATTAGGGTTCTTTGATTACTTGTTTTTGCTGAATTGATTGGATACTTGTATTTTGTGTAATGAATTAAGGCAAATAAAATATATAAGGTCAATTGTTTGTTATTCATTTTAGCATGTCTTCCAAAATTATTTCCTTAATCAAGAACGAAAAACTAAAGAATGAAAACTATGCGATGTGGAAATCTAATTTCAACACGATTCTAGTTATAGATGAATTGTAATTCGTTTTAGCGGAGGAGTTTCCTCAATCCCTGCTCGGAATGCATCCCATGCATTGAAGGATGCTTATGACCACTGGACAAAGGCCAATGACAAGGCCTGAGTCTACATCTTGGTAATGAAGGAACTGTTGAAGGTCTTTGAGCAGAAACGGGGATCAGACCCAAATCCAAATTTTATATGATTCCCAGTTTTATAGAAAATATATAGAATGTTATGAATTTAAAATAAAAATACAACATGCTTAAAAGAAAATAAAGAGAAAGAGAGAAATTAGGGTTTCTTACCTTTGAAGACTTTTCTTCACGTAAGGTTTGTCCTATGAAAAAGGGCCACAAGCAATTGCGAACAAAAAGTCAAAAGGAACACCACCACAAGTGAGTCCTTTATATTCTATGGGATGAGAATCCTAGGAGTTTGTGGACTCTTAATTTTTTGAAGAAGAAGGGAATTGTAACGACCGGATCCTTACATATTATGGTCCGACCGCTACGACATGCATACTTAGACTTTTCTATCATGAGATAGTTTTGGCAAAAATCTCAAAAGAACATATTTAAGATTTTATTAATTAGGTAGAAAACTATATAAAAATTTTATTTTACAATACACCAGGATCCATAAAACATTAGTATAGTGATACAAAAATTCATATGCCTATAATAGTGAGTTTGATGGTTGGTCATTTGAGCGACGTCCAGTTTTGCCACCTACACTGTGTCCTTATCTACAAAGTCTTAAAAATAGGATGAGTATATAATATACCCAGTAAGTAGTTCTCACATAGGGTAGTGACCAAATGCACAATCACATGCAACATGTCCTGGAAACATAAGATTGGGACCGAAAACATATAATAACCTTGGGTGGTCGATTATGCTTCTAACATAAATTTCTCTGCCTTGATAGGAAGATGAGGACTTAGGCGAAAACTAATCCATCTGATGATTAGCGGGTCATGCAGTCAGTAGGGCTAGAGTCGCATCCAACATCAACCATTAACATAAACGTAAGTTGGACTAGAGGGGTGCAACCATACATACCCTGTTAGTCCCTAACATAAACTTGACATAGAATTGGGTCTAGAGGGGTGCAACCATACATGCCCTGCTAGCCCTAGAAGTATAACCTTTGTCTAATTAAAATTTAATCTTATGAACAAATATAATGCATGGGGTCCCTTGTCGATAAACGTATTTTAAACATGTAATGCAACATAACAATAACATAATTATGCAACAGATTAAAGGTACACTACCATGAAATACTTAAAGAGAGGGTGAGATAAACTACTTACCTTGGCTGTGATCCTAGTTATTTCTTATTATTCCTTATGGTTTAATCAGTAGAGCTTTCCCTCTTAAATCAGAAGGAAATTTGGGCAGCACTTCCCTTGCGTTTTCTCCTTCTAACTAACAGAATTACTTCACCTTTTTCACACGATTTTTACTACTGAGTTTTGTTTGAGAATCCATTTAACTTCCAACCTAAAGCCTTCTATTTATAGCCGTTTCCAGCTCTTCTCTGTGTGACAACTCATCCTACAAATGGATTCTTTCAAATTACTTAGGTTTAAGAATTTCTCTTAATAAGACACCTAAATTTTGGATAACGTTTGCCCTTACGTCATCAACCTTTGTTTGTATTCCATTTTAGGGTTCTCCATGTATAATCTATAAGATCGTGGCCAAATTCACCTCATAATCCATGCTTCTGTTCAAATCTCGCTTTTTCTGTTCTCAGAATCTCGCTTTCTCCAACTTTCTCGCTGGTTTGGCTCTTGTGACTCTCGCTCTCACTCTCGCTCTCGCTGGTTTGGCTCTCGTCGCTCTCGCTCTCGTGGCTCTCATTCTCTCCCACTGTCTCGCTGAGAATCTCGCTCTTTCCACTCTCGCTCTCTCCAATTTTCTCCAATCTCGCTCTCTTTACTCTCGCTCTCTCTGATTTTCTCTCCAATCTCGCCCTCTCCACTCTCGCTCTCTCCAATTTTCTTTCCAATCTCGCTAGTTTTCACGCGTGGGTTGCCTTCACTGCTTGTGGATTCCACTTCCCCTTTTTAACTCTTTCAAATTTTAAGAGTATATGGGCAATTAATTCACCTCCAATTCTTCTAATGAGCAGTGCCCAAACAAAAAGTTATCTACTGCCCTTTGTCTCCTGAATTAGCTAGCGTCCAACTTCTAATTAATCCTCTCTGATTCTGCCCCCTTAATCATTATTTTTGGCTAATTAATAAATTTCTTATTTTTTTCCAATTCTAAATTTCCACCCGATTTTTCTATTAAATTTATATATTTTTCATTCTTAATTATATATTTTATTTTTTTTCTTGCTTTCTAAATTGGGGTTAGGGTATTACATTTACTACCCCTTAAATAAAATTTCGTCATGCTTAACATTTGACATTTAATTTCCTGTAGTGCATGCATACAAATTTGGGTTGTTACATTCTTCCCCATGTAGCTTGGTTCTTAAACAGATAAGGGTATTTGACTTTCATCTCTTCTTCTCATTCCCATGTAGCTTCTTCTACTTGCTGATTTCTCTAGAGAACCTTTACTAAACTTATTTCCCGATTACGAAGTGACTTCTTCTCTCTTGCTAGGATGCAAACTGAAGTCTCTTCATATTCCAAGTTTTCACTTATTTGTAGAGGTTCATAATTTACTACATGTGATGGGTCAAACACGTATATTTGAAGCATCGATACATGAAAGACATTATGTATTGTAGAAAGGGTAGGTGGTAATGCTAATCAATAAGCTACTTGGCCAATACGTTCTAATATTTCAAAGGGTCCAATAAAGCGAGGGCTAAGTTTTCCTCGTCAAGAACGCATAATGCCTTTCATTAGTGCTACCTTTAGAAATACATGATCTTCTACTTTGAATTCCAGCTCTTTTCGACCGTTATCAACATAATTCTTCTATCTGCTTTGAGCTGTTTGCATTCTTTCCCGAATTAGCTTAATTGATTCTAATGTTTGTTGCACCAATTCAGGTCCTAGTAGTGTTCGCTCCCCGACTTCATCCCAATGTACAGGGGATCTGTATTTCTTTTCGCATAAGGCTTCGAAGGGAGCCATAACAATTGTCGCCTGATAACTATTATTATAAGCAAATTCTATAAGATGTATCTACGAATCCCATGCTACAGTAAAATCCAAAGCACATGCCCTCAACATGTCTTCTAGGATTTGATTAACTCGTTCTGTTTGGCCATCAGTTTGTGGATGGAAGGCTGTGTTGAAATTTAGCTGTGTGCCCATTTCTTTCTGCAAACTTTTCCAGAACTTGGAGACAAAACGGGGTCTCAAACTGAAACAATTGATACTAGGACTCCATGTAACCGGATGACCTCTTTTAAGTACATTTGAGCTAGTGCTTCCGTAGTGTGGTAGATCTGTGCATGGGATAAGGAAGTGGGCCATTTGGTGAATCGATCTACAATCACCCAAATCATGTTGTGGCCTTTACAGTTCTTCGGAGTCCTGAGATGAAGTCTCGTAGAATATGCTCCCATTTCCATTCTGGAACATTTAAAGGCTAGAGGAGTCCTTGTGGTTCGTTGCCGTAGAGCTTTTCACCTATTGACAAACCAAACATTACTTACATAGTCGCATTATCCTTTTCATGTTAACACCAGCCAGTAATGTGCTTTCAAATCTTGATACATTTTGGTACTTCCCAGGATGTATTGAAAAGCCATGATTCATGAGCTTTCGTTCAGTGAGTTGCTTTCTTGATTTCTTCATCATCTAGTACACATAGACGTCCAAGGTAGAGAAGTGCAGAGTCTGGGGCTATAGAGAATTGACTGGTTTCTCCATTCTTTGATTGCAGTTGTTTATTTAGGTATTTGTCTATTTATTGTGCATCAATTATCCTTTGCCTTAATGCAGATCTTGCAATTAACTATGCTATTCGAGTTGTGAAGGTTTCTGGTATTAGTGAGATCTCAGCTCTTTGAAGGTCATCCATTATGTGTTTGGAGATGGTACTTAGGGCTGCTGTATGAGCTGACTTTCTGTTAAGAGCATCAGCAACAATGTTAGCTTTTCCTGGATGATAGAGGGTCTCACAATCATAATCTTTGACTAATTCTAACCATCTTCGTTGCCTCATATTTAACTATTTCTGGGTAAAGAAGTACTTAAGGCTTTTATGATCTGTATAAATTTGCATCTTTTCCCCATATAAGTAATGTCTCCATATCTTTAAGGCAAAGACTATGACAACTAACTCCAAGTCATGGACCGGATAATTTTGTTCATAAGGTTTTAGTTGTCTTGAAGCATATGTTATTACCTTTCCGTGTTGCATCAATACACAACCAAGCCCCTTCTTCGATGCGTCACTATACACAGTTAAACCCCTTGATCTGTCAGGTATAGTGAGAATAGAGGCTGTGGTCAACTTTTCTTTTAGTTCCTGGAAGCTTTGCTCACATGCTTGATTCCAGACAAAAGGATTATTCTTCTTGGTGAGGTTAATTAAGGGTAATGCTATACCTGAGAAATTCTTCACAAATCGTCTGTAATATCCTGCTAATCCAAGGAAGCTTCGCACTTCGCTGACTGTTGTTGGGCGAGGCCACTTGCTAACTGTTTCAGTCTTAGCAGGATCCATTGAGATTCCTTCTTGCTTTACAATATGCCCTAGGTAGGCAACTTGTCGCGTCCAAAACTCACACTTGGAGAATTTGGCATATAACTTTTCATTTCTTAGTATGGAAAGGACATCCCTAAGATGTTTTTCATGTTCTACCTTAGACTTGGAATAGACCAAAATATCATCTATAAATACGATCACGAAGTTATCAAGATAGTCCTTAAAAATTCTATTCATCAAGCCCATGAAGGCTGCTTGGGCATTCGTTAATTCAAAGGGCATCACAACGAATTCATAATGCCCATATCTTGTTCAGAAAGCAGTCTTGGGTATATCAGACTCCTTGATTCGTAGTTGATGATATCCAGATCGTAAGTCTATTTTGGAGAATACTGAGGCTCTTTGTAATTGGTCAAATAGGTCATCAATGCGTGGGAGTGGGTATTTATTCTTTATTATCAATTTATTCAACTCCTGATAATCTATACATAAACGCATTGATCCATCTTTTTTCTTAACAAATAATACAGGTGCTCCCTATAGAGACACGCTAGGACGTATAAATCCCTTATCTAACAATTCTTATAATTGTATTTTGAGTTCTTTTAATTCCGCAGGTGCCATTCTATATGGTGCTTTAGATATTGGTTCAGCTCCGGGAATTAAATCTATACAAAATTCTATTTCTCGACTAGAAGGTAAACCTGGTAGCTCTTCTGGGAATACATCTTCAAATTCTCTTATTACAGGAATGGCCTTAATTTCATCCTTTTGGTTTTGTAAATCCACTACACTTGCTAAATATGCCCAAGCCCCATGGTTGAGCAAATGTTTAGTTTTTAAGGCTGAAATTATTCTTGGGGCAGATTGTGTATTAGAACTCTTAAACTTAAACTTAGTTCCTGTTGGAAAGGTGAATATGACCTCTTTATTATGGGAATCTATGCTTGCATAGTTTGTTGCTAACCAGTCCATACCTATTATTATGTCAAAATCACTTATGTCTAGGATGATAAGGGTCACCCCTAGTTTATGTCTTGATACTGACAGTTCACAGATTTCCACTACTGAATTGGCCAATATAGATACTCCGGCAGGAGTAGCTACGGATAGAATGTAGCCTAAGGGCTTTGATGTTAATTGAGCATGGTGTGCAAATGTTGTAGAAATGAATGAATGACTAGAGCCCGAATCAAATAAAGTGAAGGCATAATACCCGAGGATAGGTAATGTACCTTTAACAACTGCATCTTGATCCTCCACCTCTTGACGTGTAATAGCAAACACCCGTCCTTTCTGTTGTTGGGTAACCTTGTTACTAATAGGCTGGGTGGTCTGGGCAGTTGATACTTGGTTGATGAGCTTTGGGCAAGCCTTTGCATAGTGACCCGTCTGGCCGCAGTTGAAACACACCCCTAAGCTCTGAAGACATTGCCCCTGATGGTGTTTTCCACAATTTCTGCACTTAGGATATGTGAATGTTTGACTCTTCTGTTTTGACTGTACGACTTGAGTGCTTTGGGAAATTTTTGCTTGCCGTTGTGAACGTTGGAAGCCTTGTTAGGTGAATTTCCTTTTTTGATTTGGCATGAATCCTCATTCAGAAGTTGAGGTTTTGACAGCAAGATCTACTTCCATGAGTAAGGCCGACTCGAGGGCAAGAGTATACTCTTTGTGTCGGAAAGCAGTAACAATGCCTCGAATGCCTTCTCTTAATCTCCAAATAAACCTTTCCACCTTCTTCTTTTCTGTGTTCACTAGTCAAGGGACAAAGTGGGACAAGCGATCAAATTTCCGTTCATACTCTGCCACCGACATGTTCTCTTGACGAAGACTAAGAAATTCCACTTCCTTTTGATATCTCACTGTCAAAGGGAAATACTTGTTGTAAAAAGCCTGATTGAATTGCTGCCATGAGACTGAACCTTTGATTGTTCTTTGTGTGGATTCCCACCAGAACTTTGCATTGCCTCTTAACATGAAGGTGGCACAATTTACTTTCTGTTCTTCTGGGATGTTCACATGGCGGAAAATAGTTTCTATTTCTGTTATCCAACTCTCTGCTATAGTTGGATCCACAGATGATCCATCCAATGTTAAAGGATTAAACTTCCTGAAGTCTCGAATGATCTTCGAGTCATTTGTATCGTTGGTTAATGGTGTGGTGGACGAGGTTGTGTTTCCATTACTCATATTTTGTATTAGTATTTGTAGCACCTCTGGTGTAAGTAACACGTAAGGCGTCTGTCCATGTCCTTGATTTTGATCCCTTGTGGATTCACTTCGAGGTCTGCCTGGTCGTTTTGGAGCCCTTTGTGGTGGCATCTGGTACACACATTTTATTTTCATAATAAGGAAGCAATCTAATTTTAATTAATTTTTTTAACTCATATCTTATGTTTACTAAGTTATTTACTAAATTACTTGTTTGAAAATTCCACTTACCAGCATATTTGGCATAACTGTGGGCATCACTTAACAAGCCGAACCATCAAACACTACGACTCTTCTAATTGGTAGAGCCTACTTGGCTCAAATGCTTTGATACCAAACTGTAACGACCGGATCCTTACATATTATGGTCCCACCGCTACGACATGCATACTTAGACTTTTCTATCATGAGATGAGTTTTGGTAAAATTCTCAAAAGAATATATCTAAGATTTTATTAATTAGGTAGAAAACTATATAAAAAGTTTATTTTACAAGACACCAAGATCCATAAAACATTAGCGTAGTGATACAAAAGTGCATATGCCTATAATAGTGAGTTTGATGGTTGGCCATTTGAGCGACGTCCAGTTCTGCCACCTACATTGTGTCCTTACCTACAAAGTCTATAAAAATAGGATGAGTATATAATATACCCAATAAGTAGTTCTCACATAGGGTAGTGACCAAATACACAATCACATGCAACATGTCCTGAAAACATATGATTGGGACCGAAAACATATAATAACCTGGGGTGGTCGGTTATGCTTCTAACGTAAATTTCTCCACCCTGATAGGAAGATGATGACTTAGGCAGAAACTAACCCATCTGATGATTAGCGGGTCATTCAGTCAGTAGGGCCAGAGTCGTATCCAACATCAACCATTAACATAAACGTAAGATTGGACTAGAGGGGTGCAACCATACATACCTTGTTAGTCCCTAGCATAAACTTGACATAAAATTTAATCTTATGAACAAACATAATGCATGGGGTCCCTTGTCGATAAATGTATTTTAAACATGTAACGCAACAGAACAATAACATAATTATGCAACAGATTAAAGGTACACTACCATGAAATACTTAAAGAGAGGGTGAGATAAATTACTTACCTTGACTGCGATCCTAGTTATTCCTTATTATTCCTTATGATTAAATCAGTAGAGCTTTCCCTCTTAAATCAGAAGGAAATTTGGGCAACACTTCCCTTGCGTTTTCTCCTTCTAACTAACAGAATTACTTCACCCTTTTCACACGATTTTTACTACTGAGTTTTGTTTGAGAATCAGTTTGATTTCCACCCTAAAGCCTCCTATTTATAGCCGTTTCCAGCTCTTCTCTGTGTGATAACTCATCCTACAAATGGCTTCTTTCAAATTACTCAGGTTTAAGAATTTCTTTTAATAAGACACCTAATTTTGGATAACGTTTGCCCTTACGTCATCAACCTTTGTTTGTATTCCATTTTAGGGTTCTCCATGTATAATCTATAAGATCGTGGCAAAATTCACCGCATAATCCACGCTTCTGTCCAAATCTTGCTCTTTCTGTTTTCAGAATCTCTCTCTCTCCAGCTTTCTCGCTGGTTTGGCTCTCGTGACTCTCGCTCTCGCTCTCGCTCTCGTGGCTCTCACTCTCTCCCACTGTCTCGCTGAGAATCTCGCTCTCTCCAATTTTCTCCAATCTCGCTCTCTTTACTCTCGCTCTCTCTGATTTTCTCTCCAATCTCGCTCTGTCCGATTTTTGGCTAATTAATAAATTTCTTATTTTTTTCCAATTCTAAATTTCCACCCGATTTTCCTATTAAATTTATATATTTTTCATTCTTAATTATATATTTTTTTTGTTTTCCTGCTTTCTAAATTGGGGTTAGGGTATTACATTTACTACCCCTTAAATAAAATTTCATCCTGCTTAATATTTGACATTTAATTTCCTATAGTGCATGCGTACAAATTTGGGTTGTTACAAGAATTGAGAGAGGAAAAGAAAGATTGGGAGGGTGAAAACTTTTCATAGAGAAAAACTTATAGGGAGAGTCTTCTGTAGAAGCCCAAAACGGGGAAAAAGATGATTGTAACCCTCTTCCCCCATTTTCACGTATTAAAGAGAAAAAAAGCGGAGGGAGTCCCTCCCCCCAAAAATATTTTTCAAAAAATAAAATAACTAAAAGAAAAATAATTTTAATAAAGATCAATTACAACATAACCTATAGTTTAATTCTCTCATTAATGCACGGTATTTAATATAAATCCCATTTGTATTAAATTTAATTATATGAATCCAATTCATATAATTAATATTTGAATCATATTCAAATATTTATTTCCTCTCAAATAAACTTTATATTATAATGTATCAAATACATTATAGTAATTATTGATGGAGTTGACATTCAACAAACGGAAGCTATAAAGGATCTAAGCAATTTAACTACATCAATTTTAAAGGAAAAACATGCATGTTCATGGTTTTCAAACTATTAGGGTTTCAACATTATACCTTTGATGAAACCACCAAATTTCTTGACTAGATCCATATGAATCTTCTTCCTTTTTCATAGTATACCATCACTTAAGTCTTCTCTACTAACCTCAAGCCTTAGATTGAAGTGTAGTCTTCAAATTGAGTAGAATTTGAAGTAGTTTTTAGAGTTGAAGAAGTGAGAAAAAATTGGTATTTTTCTCTTCCGATTTTTACATTTGCATGAGCCTCAAACCTGATAAAAAACTTCAATATATAGAAGTTTTCCATGTAAATAAGATTGAATTTGATAAAGAGACTTCATAATCCATTAAATTATAGTGGCTTGAGCTGTTATTTGAAGTGGAATAAATGGGATTATCCCACTTTCAATTTTCAAAATTTTGTAAAATTAATTTTGTTTTTAAAAGTGAATTTGATTTAAAACAACTGAATTTCAAAATTAAATTTTTTTTATTATTTTGAAATTCATGTATTCAAAACTTTTGAGAACCAATTTCTTAATTTTGAATTTCATAAATTCAAAATTTAATTAATTTGAATAATTTAATTAAACCAATTTAATTAATTTATTTTAATATCAAATATTAAATTAATATAAAATTTCATCAAATATTTAAATCATATTCAAATATTGTCAACTCTCTAAACCATAACATTTAATTCATTAATTAAACATTGATTATATCAAATATTGTCTTGCTCTTTTTAGTAGGAGCCTTCTTCTTCCCTTTTCCCTTCTTTTTCATTTGGATAATTTTATCCTTTGAAGGACTAGACTTCTTTTTTGAAGGTTTTGTATCTGATGTAGATCCCTTTAGAAATTTCTTTTGGGTAATAATATTTGCTTCCCCTTCTTTATTTTTCATTAATGATTGATAGGTCTGGAGTTCATTTAGGAGAGTTTTCAAGTTATCAATCTTATTCATCCCAGCGTTTGTGTGAAAAGTTAGGAAACTGTTTGGAAGAGATTCCATGGTCATACTAACTTGACTTTTCTCGTCTATGACAACCCCATTCACTTTCGGAACATTAAAGTGGACAATCATGTCTAGGACGTGTTCCCTAATAGAGGTCTTTTCTTTCATGCGGGAATTGTAAACATATTTTATAGCATCATGTCGTACAATGAGGACGGCTATCCAAACATCCTTTGTAACAACTCCATGATCTCCCGAGCGGTGACTATCAATTAATGCTTTTTAGTAAGCACATTAGATATGCTTGCTAAAATGTAGGCTCAAGCCTTTTCTTTAGCTCTAACCCATCAATCATAGGCATCCCAAACACTTCGATTTGCATTTAAATTGGGAAGAGGTGGACATTCTTCCATTAAAATGAACTTCGGGTCATCAACAACTAGTATTGTATTTATGTTTCATTTCCAGTTTGAGTAACCCTCGCCATTGAATTTATCAGAATCTAAGAGTTGAATTATCAAGTTTAACATGCTAAAACATAAACGAATTCTATAAAAAAAATTGCATCTAAATCCAATTTTAGCAAAAGTATTAAAGTATCCATATTTCATTATTTATTTGCAATGATACTTTAGTGACTCGAAATAGGTGCTACTGAGGGACAGTCAAATACTCCTTTACTAAAGAAGACATTCTTGAATAAATATTAACTCCAGAATAACTCTTTATTCTATTAGTTATTTAATTACCGTTTTCGGTCAAGAACTTATTAACACTTAGCTTGTAAGTGTGACTCTCCATTTTTAGATTTCATAGAACGCTATGGACAAGCCCTCGAATTGGAAGACAATGTTCAAAACGGAACTATGAAACCCTATTCATTTTTTAAGTTTGAGTTGTTTTGAATCCTATGTTACAACCCACTGAGAGGATAGTCGCAGAAAAATGACTAGTTAATATCGCCTAAAAACGATAGCAGACGCAACATAAGAATCACACGGTTCAAACTAATGGAAGAGACAGAAGGATATGCTGACACATTTCCTACACCTAATTACTATGAACTACTTCCTCTATTTACCTTGTTATTGATCCATGCAAACACTTTCTGAATGGAGTAGTCATGATAAAAGCTACACGAAGCCGAGCATGAATCTCATGGTGTGAACTCTTAGGGACGCGAGAGCTAAAAAATAATATATCATATATATATTATTAATCTCCCACTAAGTGTTTTAATTTTTTTGGGTAATTTCTTTTACTTAGGTATATTTCGGCTAAAAACAATCCTATGTCTATGTGGTTAATCAAGTATAATGATTATATTTGGATTTTAACCTACGATGTCTAAGTGATAAAACCATTTTATTACCTCACACCGCTCACACAAGCTCATAAAACTGGGTTAACAACGCTCAATTATTTTGCTGTAATCCCCAGGTAGCAGGTGTTCCGTAAACTTTCAACTTAAGTACCTTCTGCCTTAGACAAGATTATAGACCGGTTGAGTTTGTAACCAAATTTTTACAAGATAACGACATATTTTAACTATTAAAACAAGTTGTTATTTGTTAACCCTAAGTGAGCATGTTGTTTTATCTTTTTTTATAGGTTTTAAATGTCTAACTCATTTTATAACACTTTATAAAACTATAGACATGCTATAACATTCACCAAACATTCCATATTTCAATATAAAAATTATATTAAAATCATGAAACCCTAAATCATGCATACTATATATTATAACATATTATAACATATTTTTAATGCATGATACATGCTTTCTATAGTGAGATTTTAAATCTACATGATATACTTTATGTACATATGAGATCTATAATTATACATACATTCATGATGCATAAATAATTAAATACAAACTGAAATTTACTCATTTTGGCATCTTAAACAAGAAAGCAACCTAAATATTACATTAATAAATAGCAAACAACTTCCCAAAGCCTCTAGATCGCTCGAACCGAACCACCTGAACCGAACTTCCAAGACATCAAAAAAGGGTTGAACCGATCAAAATCAAGCTGAACCAAAACCACCAAGGCTTGAACTGGTCAAACCGGATTAGTTGAACTATTGGTCGTCTGGTGCGCGAGCGAACTGGGTTGGGATGGACAACGTCGCAACACTTCATCCTAGTGTTGCAATGCCATGGGTTTTGTTCTTCATTCTAGGCTGGCTGAAGAACAGCGTTGCAACCTGTGAGGGTAGCGTTGTAACGCTATCTCACAGAGGCTTCAATTTCTAAATTCTACAGCTGAGATTGCTTCTGATTTCCTTCAATTACAACCTAATTATAACTCTAATGACTATAATAAGTTTACAGACTCTTAATCACACATTAAGGCCCATAAACAAAGAGCCAATTATAACAATTACTTGCAAATTGAACAAAAATTTAAATGCCAAAACCATAAAAATTCATTTCAGCAACCATTTCATGCAACTCATAAAAAACACCCTCCATGCTAAAATTAACGTAAATTGAGTGCTTAAAACATACTTTGATACCAATTAATGGAGTTGACATTCAACAAACGGAAGCTATGAAGGATCTAAGCACTCTAACTACATCAATTTTAAAGGAAAAACATGCATGTTCATGGTTTTCAAACTATTAGGGTTTCAGTATTATACCTTTGATGAAACTACCAAATTTCTTGACTAGATCCATATGAATCTTCTTCCTGTTTTATAGTAGACCATCACTTAAGCCTTCTCTACCAACCTCAAGCCTTAGATTGAAGTGTAGATGTTTTTTAGCATTTTTAATTATTGTAAAACATGCTATTAAATGTCAATCATAACATTTTCACCATTATAAAAAAAATACTATTAAAAGTAAATTATAACATTTATGTAATGCTATAAAATGCTTTCACAACATTAAAATTTTGCAATTGAAAATGGACTTTTTATAACTTTTTTACAGCATTGAAAAACTGCTATGAAAAGTAAGAGATTTCAATAACATCGATTACAATAGCATGAGATTTCAAGAACATCGACTACAATAGCATGCTTAAAAATGTTATAGAAATTCTTTTATAGAATTTTTTTTCATGATATTAAAGATGCTATAAAATAGTTTTGATAGCATTTTTTTCATGCTATTAAAAACGCTATTAAAGAGAAAACATAGCGTTTTTGGATACCACTATGAAATATTTTCGTAGCATGATAATTCTACAATAAAAAACGGACTTTTTAGACTTTTTATAGCACATGTTATAGCAGACAAAAAACGCTATCAAAAGTGTAGGACTTTCCATAACATCGCTTATGATAGCGTCTCCAAAAACGCTATCAAAAGTCAAAGATAGAGTTTTTGGACTGCTATCGTATGCGATATTTGTTGTAGTGGGAAGCAATGGAATCACATACCAATTCTATATCTCTAGCCTAACAATAAAAAGATGAAGACTAGTCAAACCATTCATATATTCAAAGCATAGAAGTTTTAATACATTCAAGATCCACGGAAATTAGCAAGCAATTCATTAAACTCAAGTTCTCCCAATCAATTCAAATGGGTACTACCCTAATTCTAAGCTAGAAAGACATTCGTTTTAGCTTCGTTTTCTCCCTAACACTTGACTTAATTTCTTAATTGGTCGATACCTATAAAATAATCAATTAAACACATTAAATAGCATAACAATTTTCAAGTTAAGTTGTGCAAGATAGCACATTTTAGGTGTTATCAGCTACTAATGACTTTGGTTTATTATGTTAAACAAAAGAATTTCTCCTTAAAAACTTTTAAATGAAAGATATGAGAAAGACATCCTATTAAATTGGAATTTAAATTTCATGATCGAGTACACGGATTGTTAGGCTTGTCTCAAAAAACATTGAATAAAGTTTTAGAGAGATTAAAGATGGGTAAATGATCTTCATGCATAATTTCAATTCAGAAGGGGATGAGTTTAGATTCAAGCAATGTCCAAAGAATCAACTGGAACGAAATAAAATGGAAACCGTTCCTTATGCATCTATTGTTGGAAGCTTAATGTATGTATAGATTTGTAACAAAGCAAACATTAGTTTTGATATCGATATGCTTGGCAAGTATCATAGTAATCTAGGAATTGATCATTAGAAAGCTACAACGAATG
Source organism: Benincasa hispida (assembly GCF_009727055.1). NCBI lineage: Eukaryota > Viridiplantae > Streptophyta > Magnoliopsida > Cucurbitales > Cucurbitaceae > Benincasa > Benincasa hispida. Next base: position 743,708 of record NW_024064789.1, on the reverse strand, counting down.
TGTTGAGGCGCCTACAAGGAACAAAGGATTATATGCTTACTTACTTTTGATCATCTTGAGGTGATTGGATATTCATATTCAGATTTTATTGGGTGTTTGAGTACACAAGATCCACATTTGGCTATTTGTTCCTATTAGCTGAAGGAGCAATTTCATAAAAGAGTGTGAAGCAGTCTATAATCATTTCGTCTACGATAAAAGCTGAACTTTTAGCATGCTTTAAGACTATAGTTCATGGTTTATGGCTGCAGAACTTTATTTTAGGACCTAAAAATGTTGAGAGTATTGTCAAGCTGCTGAAAATTTTATTATAATAATTCCACAACAATCTTCTTCTAAAAAAATCAACAAATATTCAATATGTACTAAACATATGGAAATAAAATACTTTGCCATTTTAAAGAAGAAGTTCATAAACAAATGGTATCAATCGAATAAATTAGCACTAACCTTATGATCGTGGATACATTAATTAAAGGATTGTCAACAAAGACATTTAATGAACATATAAAATGTATGGGCATTAGTGGATACCATTATTAATATTATGATTATGTTATTTGTCACTCTGAACTCATATATTTATTAATGTTGATTTTATCTTATGCTCTAGTTTCTTATGATTTGTATATACATAAATGAATTACATAAATCAACTAGGATATTGTCTTTGATAAAATCATTCATTGTTGGACCATTATTGATTGCCTTTATTATAGATCATGTTAGAAGAACTATTCTTATGATACATGGAAGGAAGTATGTTAGTGAAATGATGTATGATAGTCATGATGCTTTAGTAGTTTCATTAACTTGATATTGATACCATGATATAAAGATAAAATTTTTTATTTTTTTATACGCATTATATTTATGAATGTATATGAAAGATAATCTCGAATGAGCACAGTGGGAGAATTTAGATATATCTTAAATTTAAGAAAAATTTAGTTCTATAGTTGGAAATCATAGCAAAACCAATAATTGTTTTGAATTACAGACACGTATCGTATTTCGATACTTCCAGATACTTCCCAAATACGTATCTGACACGCGATTTGACGTATCTATACTTTCAGATACTTTCCAGATACGTATCTGACACGCGATTTGATGTATCTATTTCTATACGTACTTTTTTTTAAGAAAAAAGACAAGTAACTCATCTAATTTTTCACAACCTATTTAAAAAGCTCACTACTCGAGTCCAAAACTAAAAGAAAAAAAAAATAACGGATCAAACCCTACACTAGAATCATCTAATCTCCATCTTCACATTTGAGTCCCCATAAAATCCACCAAAATATAAACCATTTGGATATCTTCAACAATAAGTTCTTCGTTTATCTTCATACTTCTCTCTCTATTCTTCTTCTTCTTCTTTGCATTATGAGTCACTTTTCTAATGTATTTTATTAATTATTGTACTTCAACATTTTTTATGTTGCTTTTTTTGTATTCTATTTTGTGCTATTAATTTGTATGCTAAATTTATCTATATTCTAGATTTTATTAAAGAAAAAAAATGTATCTTCAACATATTAGTATCCTTGTTTTTTAGAAATATATATAAAAAAAAATGACGCATCCTTAGACGTATCCATATCTTAGTTTTTTAGAAATTGACGAATCGCCGTATCCGATCGTATCCCTATCTGTGTCTGTGCTTACAGCAAAATGCATAGGATGCACGTGTTTCCATAATTGCTTAATCTGAAAATGCCTTTAACAGCTCCTTTAATTGCACTGTAATTAATCATATAATTTCATTAATTATATTGTAATTAATTCATCAAATATACAATTCGGGTTGTTTAGGTTTGCTTTCAGATATTCGGCATGGATGGCTTTCTATACGGATATTTTGACATTAAATTTAGTTCTTAGTTTGAAAATAATCCAAATTCATATCTAAAGAATTTCTATCTTCAAATTTTGATTTAAATTTTGAAATCTCATATTATATTACTTTTCATAGCTCTCTTTTGTGTTATTGCTAACTAAATCACATGATTTTAATATTTATTTTAATCAATATCTTTATTATAATTTTTTTTTAAACAGTTTATAAATTGTTTTATCATTATCTTTAATAGAATTTCGTTTTAAACACGAAGAAAGATAAATCTATCTCGTTTCTCACCAATTATTGTTATTTTTAAATTTAACTTTATCATTATATTTATTAAAATTTTGTTTTAAAACATGAAATATAGTACTTAGTTCATAATTAATTGTCTTTATCAACAAGGTAAGCCTCCTATTTCATTAAAATTAGACTACAAAACGACCATAGTCAACTCTTAATTAAATGTCCATCAACTCTTTCATTGTTCTTAATCTCTCCTATTGCTATGGCTAATCAACGATTTGTAGAGATAAAAGCCTTAAAGCAACAAAATTAATCAGGACCTTTCCTAAAAATTAATTTAGAAAACGTGAAATACCGGTACACTAAAAAACAAGACAGAATATTACAGAGATTTAACAACAAAAACCTACTATAAAATTCCTAGGTTAAGCGTGCATTGCAAAATTAGGCAATCAATCGTACAACCCTACCTTTAGTTGAAGACTCAAATGCAAATTCTCCTTAGGATTTCTTGAACACCACCATTAGGTTACCTTCGTATTCTTCGAGAATTCTTGGTATTGGTTGGTGGGAACCAAAATTATGGGAAGAAAGAAGTGAATTTTGGAGAGGTCAATATTCACAGAACGTTTCTGTGTATTAAAAAAAAAACAATCACCTGCAAAAACTTACGTTTTGCAGGTCTCTTCACCAAATGGAGAGAGAGATGGAAAACGTGGGATAGCCCACGCTTCAGATAACTCCCCTTTGTGGGAGTCATCTTATTTTAATTAATTGATTAAAATAATTAATAATTAACTAAATCTAATTTAATTAATGATATCATTTAAATCATATTTAAATGAAACATCTCTCACGTGACCTATAGTTTAATTCAATTAATTTAATTAAATCAAATTAAACTAAGTTAGATAATTATTTTATTCTCTAGTTAAATAATTACCAATATTTAATTTGGCCTATAGTTTTAATGTGTATTTAATACGCATTAATTTTAACTTATAGTTTTAATATGAATCTAATTCATATTAAATTAATATTTGAACTCCATATTCAAAATTAAATTTATATTTTAAATTTTAATTAAAATATAAACAGTATATTATGCATTATATTTCTACCTCCCCTTGTTCATGATCTGCTTGGGGTTGTTTCATTTCAAACTTGATAGGGGACAAACATGTTGCTGTTGATTTTCAGATGCTTAGAAACATACGTCAATCTAAGTATGCACTTAAGAAAGTCAATCCATTAACATGTCAAAAACACAAAAACACTTGAAGATATTTCCAACAAAATTATAAGTCAATCAAACTAAAATTACAAAATTTTAAAGAGAGAAATCACCAAAATTTTATTAAAAAAAAGTGTGCAAGATGAAAGAAACTAGAATGGCTATTGTTGCTATGCAAAGTTTTAGCAATTGAAGCAAAGTTAGAATTAATATCAAACAATGGCATATGCATAACAAGTAAAAAACACGAAAGGTCCCAGCAAAGTTTGAAGCAATTGACTCCCCAAGAGACCATGAACAATTCCATTTCTGATTGAAACCCATCAACATAATCGATGGAGAAGAAAAATAAAGAAAAAAAAGGACCACACCTTCATTCAAATAAAGAATAAATGACTAGATTAATGAAAGATAATAAAGAAAGGGATATAATCATTTCCAATTATTTAAACAAACTTTGTATGGTGAATTGAAAGTCTAAACTAAACAATCACCAACAAATTAATGATAGCTTTCCATGTTCAGTTTAGAATAGAAAGAAACTATGAAGCACAGATATAGATACAGATACATGATACGAATACGATAATACGTTAATTTCTAAAAAACTAAGATACAGATACGTTAGAGATACGTTATATATGTGTGTGTGTATATGATGTCTAATTAATTGCTATAATACTTATTTTAAGTTGATTAAAATAGATTCAAGAAGAGAGTGAAAACTTGAAAAAAAATCTAGGTAATGTCGAGTGATTGTTGAGCGACTAGAGTAGACAGTAGGAAAGAAGTGAAAAATGAAGATTGAAGAATGAAGTTGAGGATGAAGGTGGTGTGAATTATGATTTAAATAGTGATAGAGAAGGGAAAAATGAAGATTTAATTACGTTTCGAAATTTTTTTTTATGTTTTTATCATTTTTAATTTATTTTGTTTTCGATTGCTCAATTTAAGTGGACTTTTATGTTTGAAAGTTATTTTAAAATGGTTGAAATCACTTTTGTCATTTTCAAAATCATAGTGAAGCATGTTTAATTCTTCAAAACTAATTTTGATGATATAAAAATTGCATTTAAAATTGTAAAATTGAAAGTTAAATTAAGTTTGAGTAAGTAAAAATGCGTTTTTGAGTGATTTTAAAAATGAAAAAATTGATTTTTGATTATTTTAAAATCATTCCTAAACATGCACTAAAATAAAATAGGTTGTGGGTTGGGCTTTTTAAGTGATTAGGCTTAAATTTAAAAAAAAAAAAAAAAAATGACCCACGTATGCCCTTCACGTATCTGGAAACAGATACGTGTATCTGAAAATTAAAAATTAAAATTAAAAAATCAAATACTTCAAATCACGTATCAGACACGTATCTACTACGTATCTAGACGTATTCGTATCATATCTGTATATGATACCGATTCTCTGCACTATTAGAAGTATTTGAAAACAGGCCTCGCAGTACAAAATAAATCTACCTAATATAGAGTGTCTCCTTAGAAAAAGATTGAAATGGGAATTGGAAACTCACAGTAGATGGTGGGTAGTTATACAAAACAATGGAAAAAGAAACATAGCAGAAAATTTTTAAGCATTACAACTTTCAGCATTGATGGTAAACAAATATCTCCAAAAGGCTCGATTTGAAATCTGCAACAACATACAATTTGCTATGGTATCGCATTTGATTGAAATGTGGTTAGTTCAAACTCGAGCTTAGACTAACAAACCGTCATCTAAAGTGAAAGCCCAATATATACTCACTGGTCACCGTCTTGAAATTTTTTTGCCAAAATGTCCAAACATTTTACTCCATCTTCATAAGCGTTTTCCACTAACTAATATCCATCAAGCTCCACCAAAGTATTATATAGAATTTCTGATTTCCAAAACTTCAAATCAACAATAAAGTATAAGAACTTCATTCACATCAATAAGACACATTTATAGATAGACATCAAATAAATGCAAATGTCTATAATAATAGCGAGGAGTATATGAAAATTGGTATGCGTGTTTAGAAGAAAGAAATATGCTCATTTTCAACATGGTCAAGCACAACAACCTCATCATAGAGACCTAGATGAAGGCCAACATGATTTCTGTCATCGTATTGTACAAGAAATAACATGTCAACCTAATCTCCTTCATTTTCTTCTTTGGCCTCAGTTTCTCATTTGTGTGGAAAAGTCCAACAACAATTAAATTCATGATTAAAATTTTCCTTTTTCAAGTTGAGGAATAAAAAAAGTTGTAATAGATTTTTTATAGCCTTTTTCGAAGGTTCTGACAGCCAATGTTATTAATAGTCCAAGACTTTTGATAACCTTTTTTGTTAGCTATGTTGAATGCTATAAAAAACCTTAAAAATATATCATATTTACCTTGATATGAAAATATATTATAGGATTACTTATTAAAATTATAACAAGCTTTTATAGCTAATAAAAGAAACTATTATAATTTTGTAATAGTATTTTCTTTGTGCTATTATAATATGTTATTTGTATGCGCTATTATGAGATTTTGATAGCTTTCTGTTTATGTTATTGAAAGTTTTTATAATATTTTCTTGTCAAATATATATTACCAATAGTCATCATGGCCAATGTAGGCATTTTTAATTGCTTTTATTGTTGCAATAAACCATTTCATTATTATTATTATTATTATTATTTACAAAGCCTAGATGATGGCTACAAAGCATACATGAATTATATATATTTAATATCAAGCACTTAAAATATCACAAGTCCTACTTCATAATTGATTTTTTTTTTTTTAGAATTTTAAAAAAATCATATTGAAATTTTGTAATTCATTACATAACAAATTTAAGTAGAATCCAATACAATGAAATGATGTCAAGAAGTAAATTCCTACAAAATAAGTAGACAAAATACAAGATTTGTCAAGTTTTGAAAATTAAAGTAATGAGTACAAAATTCAAGGTCCAAGTGATTCATGACGTTCATCCATACGCAAAACCTCATTCCATCCACCTACAGAAATAATTACAATATATATATATCATACAAAAAAAAAAAAAAAAACTATGAATTTCTTCACTCAACAAAGTTAAAAACTAAAAACTTATTGAATTGAAATGTTCAAAAAGATCAAACCCATCTAAACCATCTCATGTTTTACTTATGTTTCACTCATGTTTTGTTAAGGGAAACCTATTACTAAGACAATCAGAAATTCTATCTTTGAATTGCATTGCAATCATTAGAAACAACAAAAGTCAAACTATAGAATTTTAATAATTACGAACCCATCAACTAAATAACTTATATACTCCAAAGCTTCCCATATTTTTACTTAGGGAACATACATACAATATAAACAAATTGAGCAAGAGTGATACGACCAAATAGTATAAGGGTTGATCCTTTATTTAGAGCTTTGTATTAACTTACACGACACACATGATTTTCTTTTCTCACACATCTAGATTTATAGAGGGTGAGTTTTTACATAATGAACTAGAGACTGCATTTTACAATTGAAACACCATATTTCCTTTATTCTTCCTTTAAACACAAAATACTGAAACAAAATAATGAAATCACTTTTTTGACAAAGCTGTGTTAATTACCACTCTTCACCATGAGATGGTAAGATGACTAGCAATTGATCAGAAGGACAAGTGGAAACCAACAAAACCATGGGAGACATCCCGGAACTCATCTTCACAGTGACAAAAATATTCCAACAAAATTCTTGGATCCAGGTGGAGCTAGTTTAGCATCTGCTCCTTATTTCTAACTCCTAGAAAATCCATAGTCATAGTAATTAAACTAATCGAACACATTGGTAGGAAACGGATCTTTTAAAGTGTATTTATTGATTAAGTGTGATGACACAATCGTATAACATAACAGCTAAACAATGAACTTGTACTTTACTTAACGATGAATGTCAATCAACAACTACACGATCACTTACTCTTGCTACGTGATCACTTATAAACACTAATCAATCATTTACATTTACTACACGATTGCATACAAACTTTGCACGATCGCTTATTAACACTACGTGATCGCTTACACGCATTATGCGAACGCTTACCACAACTACACGATCGTTGAGGCTCTTCTACACGATCGCTTAGTAGATGAAGTAGGCGATGAATGGTACTCTCCGACTGTTTCTACACGACAAACTAACCTGAACTCCCACCCTCGAGAGCTCACTTTCCTCCGCCAAGATATTTTGTTCTTCCATGCCCTCTCTTTCCATTTCTTTCTTCTTTTAAACCCGAACTTCTCTCAACATAATTGAAAGTAGTTTAGCTGTGGTCCCCAACCTCCTTAACCGACTTAACCACCAATTTTTCCATATTACCTCTATTCTTCCTTCTTTGATATTACAGTATAATTGGAGGCCTATCACACATTATAAAACAATCCATCCAAACAGTAGGATATACAGTAGAGGAACAATATGTTAAAACTTTATGCTCAATCTAAATTACAAAAAACAATTCATAGTGATTTATATACACACAATAACGTGAGCATCAAATATCAAATATGATACAATACTAGAGCTTTTCTTTATAGCAGATTGTAGTATATAGGAAAGAATCAAAACTTCTTTCACTACCAAAATCAAAATCACCAACACCAAAAGAAACCTACTCATGCGCTGAAAATAGAGCCCTAGCTATGCATCTATTGATAAGGCTATTAGAATACAAATAAATAAAATGTAACCTTCTGTCAGCATTCACGAGTTGAATATGTTAAATTTAGCCCACTTATCAAAGTGAAAGCACAACTGATCTAAACAAAACCACAACCCAATGTAACTTTGTCCATGATTTAAATTAGTATATTATATCAGGTAACAAGAGAGAGGCTATCATCTTACCTTGAAATTGGTTTCTTTCCTAGAAGATTAAGTTTGAGTGCATTGAAAAACATAACTTGGCATGAACAGGTACCTTCCACTGCAATCTCACTAATTCCCCATCCAATTAAATAACCTAACTATGGCAATCAAATCATCTAAAAACAAAAATAAACAGCAGAAAATATACTGTCCTAAAATTAGTAGTAACCCAAAGAATATCAAGCACAATCAATCACAAAAATTAGGTTTTCTAACATAAAAAATTTTCCCAAATCAATTGAAAAATAACCATTAAAATTGCCATCTAGCAAGTTCTTTCCAAATCAACCTCATAAACTTTCTTTTTACACTGACTTTACCACTGTAAACAACCAATATTTCTTTTGTGCTAACTGTGAATATATTTTGAAATTTGGATTCTGTAAAGGATGAGTTTAGACATGTTAAAAAAACTTTTTGTTCCTGAACTTCCATATCAATTGAAACACCACCTGATAATTCTTAATAATATTGATCATCCATTTAAATCATACATGTATAGAAGGGTTGGGGAAATAACCTTCTAAAAGAGTGGAGGAGCCCAATAGAAGTCACTTAAACAGAAGCATGATTACAAATTAAAGTAAAGAACACTTAAACAGAAACCTTTTTACTTAAATTTTATGAAAATGGAGAACAAAGAGAAAGAGTGATAGTGTTTTCTTTGGATATTTAAATGTGAGAGTTTGTTGAATTGTCTATCTATAAACTCAAGGTTAGACAAAATTGACATGTTAATAACTTCCTGTAAGACTATTTAGGAAGCTATAAAATATCCCTAGGTCACATAAATTTCAATAGGATTGAGAAGTTGGTTAAGAATAGATGTCTAAGTGAATTAGAATAAAAATCTTTATCAGTATGTGAGTCATGCCTTGAAGGCAAAATGACTAAAAGACCTTTTATTGAAAAAGGTCATAGAGCCAAAGAACCCTTGGTACTTGTACATTAAGACCTTTGTGATCCTATAAATGTTAAGAAAAAAGCAGGATTTTAATATTTCATCTCTTTCATAGATGATTATTCTAGATAGGGGTATTTAAACCTAATGTAATACATGTCTGAAGTCCTTGAAAAGTTCAGGGAGTACAAGGCTGAAGTTGAGAATTCATTAGGTAAAACAATTAAGACACTTCGCACCAGTCGAAGTGGAGAGTATATGGATTTAAAATTTCAGAACTATTTTATAGAACATGGAATTGCATTCCAACTCTCAATACCTGGTACACCTTAGTAGAATGGTATATCAGAAAAGAGAAATAGAACATTGTTAGACATATTCGATCTATGATGAGTTATGCTCACTTACCTGATTCGTTGTGGGTAGAGATGTCCAATAAACCAAAGGGGACAGGGCCCCATGGAGCCACTCCCGAACGGGGCGAGGAATGGGGGAAGAAGTGGGGGAAAAATTTCCTGTGAGCTAAATGGGGATAGGGACAGGGAATGCATTCCCCATCCTCGCCCCTAGCCCCGACCCTACCCTGCTCCCCGTCCCCGCCCCGATTAGTTTTTACATATTTATTTAGTATAGTTATCTAATGTTATGTTATTATTATTATTATATAAATATTACATTTGAATTTCAAATTTGATTATTTATTGGGAAACATAATGAATATGTTTAAATTGCATGTTTAAATTTAGATTATATATGTGAATAATTTGATTTATATTTATTTCTTTCTTCTAAAAAAAAATAATTAGCTTTTCTAGGCAAAAATTTGAGTAATTTATCTTTAAATTCAAATTGTCATATAAAACTAATCATAAATGCACCACATTCGTCTTGAGGACGACCACAAAGCAACTATTGAACATCAACGCAGACTCAACTCTGCGATGAAGGAGGTCGTCAAGAAGAAGATCATCAAATGGCTAGATGCAGGCATTATCTATCCAATAGCTGATAGCACGTGGGTCAGCCCCTTACAATGTGTTCCGAAGAAGGGCGGATGGACGGTAGTCCCAAATGAGAACAATGAATTAATACCGCAAAGAACCATCACTGGATGACGCATATGTATGGACTACCGCAAATTGAATGCGGCCACAAAGAAAGATCACTTCCCTCTGTCATTCATCGATTAGATGCTAGATAGATTAGCAGGGAATGATTTTTACTACTTCTTGGATGGATATGTCGAATACAATTAAATCATGATAGCTCCTGAAGACCCAGACAAGACCATATTCACCTGCCCATATGGGACATTCGCTTTTTGCCGCATGCCGTTTGGCCTCTGTAATGCGCCGAGCACGTTCTAGAGGTGCATGATGGTGATCTTTTCAGATTTTCACGAGGACTCAGTGGAATATTTATGGATGACTTCTCCGTTTATGAAGAGACGAACCCGGTGCTCAACTGGAAAAAATGCCACTTCATGGTAAAAGAGGGTATGGTGTTGGGACACAAGGTCTCCCGAGAAGGGTTGGAGGTGGACAAAGCAAAGATTGAAGTAATTGAAAAACTCCTACCTCCAACCTGCATGAAGGCTGTGCGAAACTTCTTGGGGCATGCTGGATTCTGTAGACGATTTGTTAAGGACTTTTCTAAGATAGCACGACCACTGAGTGCGTTGTTAGAGGCGGACAGGAAATTTGAGTTTGACAATAATTTCCTCAATGCATTTAGAGTATTAAAAGATGCGCCGATTACCGCGCCCGTACTAATTGCATCGGATTGGACAACGCCATTTGAAATCATGTGCGACGCAAGCGGGTATGTAATGGGGTTTGCATTAGCCCAAAAGAAGAAAACTATTTTGCACCCCATCGCATATGCGAGTAAAACTCTAAACCCTGCTCAAATAAATTATACCACCACTGAAAAAGAACTCCTGGCTGTGATTTTTGCGTTGGAGAAATTCAGGGCATATCTATTGGGAACAAAGGTACTCATTCACACTGATCACTTGGCAATCAAATATTTAATGACAAAGAAGGATGCAAAGACAAGGTTGATCAGATAGGTTCTCCTACTTCAAGAATTTGATATCGAGATAATTGATCGGAAGGGGACAAAGAATCAAGTTGCGGATCACTTGTCCCGATTGGTAAATCCCCAGGTTGACCGCAATGAATCTGAGGTGAGTGTTGTGTTTCCAGATGAGCAGTTGTTTCACATAGAAGAATTGCCCTTGTATGCGGACATCGTTAATTATTTAGTTTGTGAACAATTCCTTGAAGATTACACTTACCATCAACAGAAGAAGCTCAAGAATGAATGTAGACACTATCATTGGGATGAGCTGAATCTGTATAAAAGAGGTGCAGACCAAATCATTCGAGTATGCGTACCAGATGCTGCTCAACAACGCATATTGTCACAGTGCCACGATTTGCCATATGGAGGGCACTAATGATTTTTATTTTGTTTAAAATAATTTGACTCTCTCTTTGTTTTTCTTACAACAATCGAGGCGCTGGATTGCGGAATTGTTACGTGAAGCAGCACTTATCTTATTCCATCACCACAAGCCAACGAAGAATTATCGCTACAAAGATGAATACGTCAATACAATGCGGGCGACAGTACAAATTTTGGGGGTGTAATCTTCCTTATCTTTATTTCCAATTTTGCGCTATCACATTGCATTTTAGTTTTCAAAGTTTTATCACTGCAATCATTTGACATAGATAGATTTAGTGAGTCACTGCATTCTGTTTCTTATCCAAGTATGATTTCAATGATGATAAATATTCTCCTATTATTCGTATACACTAGAGTCAACTTAGTCTTAAAATAGTCACCTCATGAAATATTTCTCGAAGTTAGGGGTTTGCTAGCTTTCTTTCAAACTTTCTTTACAACACATTCTATGACCATCGTATGACTTATTTTAATCTTTTGGCAATGAGGACATTGGCGCATTTTAAATTTAGGGGTGAGGTATTTATTTTCGATCTTGCTATCTTCTAAAAAAAAAAAAAACAGTTTTGAGAATAACAACTCAACTGTCAATACAATGGAAAACCCATGTTGATAAGAGTTAAGTTGTGAAAGGCACTTACCCGTAGTTGGATGTCCGCATGACACACGTGGGGGCAAGCCAAAACGAAAGTAAGTCACCAGGATCAACGCATAAATTCTATAATATTGCGGTCGCATGCGTCCAACGCATTAGAGCAGTTGAACTTTACATTTTTGTGCAGAATATTCGTTAACGCAATGAACAGATTGCGATCATAGGAATACATTAGTCGAGCGTAACTTCACTGCAACACTTTGCGTTCATCGTGCTCGCAAACATTCGCCCAAGAAGGATCGCCGCAACTTGGTCAATGCAATATGGTGGGCGCATCCGGATGAAAGGATAATTAAGAGCGATGGGACAAAAAGCTGATGACAAGTGGATCCAAATTAAGTTGACAGCCGATAACGGTTACGAAGTACACTCAGCTTTATCGGGTGACAATCATTCGGCGCGTCAATTAGGAATTAAAGCTGTCCCATCTGTACAACCGGGAGAGAGAAGCCGCCCTTCACCATTGATGCCCTATAAATACCAAGTGCATTCTTCAGAAAAGGGTTGATTAGTTAACAAGTTCACCAGTTACTTCTGTTCATAGTTTTCTTTTCCATTTTTACGGCGGAGCAAGAGAAGAGTGGTGGTGCGGAAGATCGCCCAGGGTAGCTCGAGAGTGAACCTTGGGACGTAAGAATAGAGATCGGCCCGACTCTCACGAGAGCGAGAATATCTTTAGAGCACGAGTAGAAACAGTGTAACCGCCTGGCAGCAAGAAATTGTTACCAGGCTCTTTACTATATTTGCATTGTGATTTTGTATTTCATCTCATATCTATTCAATGGATGTTCTATTTCTACATTTGCTCACTTTCTTAATACGCATGAGTAGCTACACTAGTTGAATGGGTTGAGAAGAACTGAGCTAAGATGACTTAGGAAGTTCATTGCTTGCGATTGTCTTGGTTTATGCTGTGCAAAATACCCTTTAGAGTAACTCGAGAGAGAATCTAAAGAAAGAACTTAATGTCTCGAGAGAGCTAGGTTAGAATCTGGACTCGAAAGAGCAAGATTAGGCTTGCATAAACAAGAGATAGTGACTTAGAGATAAGCTCTATTTGTCAACTTGCGTCGCATGCATCCTAGGAATGGGAATGATATTATGTGGTCGCATATTTGTGTGAATGTCATGTTTTCATCGCATAAATAGAAATAGAGGTTTATGTGTAAACCCTATAGATTTATCGCATATTTATCGCATGCGTTCTAGCCTTAGAAGCCGTAGAACTCATGCCGAGAGGTGGTTTACTATTGTATGCATGTTGCATGATCGCAAAGCATGAACACATTCTAGGGAGTGTTAGTCGAAACTTTTCTCAAGCTGTTCACCACATATTTATCGTATTTCCCGTTTACCAACTCTTTTCAAACTCTGCCGCATTCGTTATTTATTTTTAACAATGCAAACAACAGATCAACGATTTATTTATTTAACTGGTTGCCGCAAGTCTTCATAAAAATCACCAACGCAACTATTTTCACAAGTCCCTGTGTTCGACCTTAGATTTACCAGGAAACTCAGAGAAATTTACACTTGAATTCCACTGGGGAAACTTGAGTGCACAATGCAATTTCATCAATGCATATCATCCATATTTCCACTTAATAAAATAACGCATCAAGTTTTTGGCGCAGTTGCTGAGGACTTCGGCAAAATAGTTGTTAACGGTAATTTTTGTGATTTCTTTGTAGAACTCTTAATCTCTAGAAAACTACGACCCGGAGATTGAAAAAACATTTCGAAGGAGACTACGAGACCGCCAACAGCAACCACAATCTGATAAAGAAAAGATGGCAGAGCAGTCTGGAGGTGGAGCACCAAATGATAATAATGTCATGGCGAATTCGATTCTGTTGGCAAACGATCACAATAGGCCCATTAGGGACTATGCACCACCAAACCTCTATGATTTCTCTTCGAAAATCATAAGGACTGCCCTCGACAGAAGCAAATTCGAAATGAAATCGATGATGCTGTAGATGATCCAGACTGCAGGTCAATTCGGAGGAAGGCGTGGCGAGGACCCGCATGCCCACCTCTGAAGTTTTATTGAAATCTACAATACTTTTGTGTTCCCGAACAACTCTATTGAAGAAGTTTGACTAACGTTGTTCCCATTTTCTCCCTGTGATCAGGCTAGGAAATGGGCCTATTCGCTCGAACCAGAAGATATTACTTTTTGGGAGCAGGTAGTGGAGAAATTCATGAAAAAGTATTTTTCACCTACCGAGAACGCAAGACGAAGAAAGCTTATTACTAATTTTTGAACAAGATATGGAAAATCGCTCAGCGAAGCTTAGGCAGATTTAAAAGGTTGGTTCGAGATTGTCCGCACAATGGGCTACTAGACTGCCTTCAAATGGAAATTTTTTATCAACCGTTTGAATCCTACTTCGCAGACCTCTACCAATAACGGTGGTCTGCTTGACAAAAGTTATGAGGAGTGAAGAAACTATTCTGGACCGCATCTTTAAGAAACCATGAAGATAGAGGGAGAACGACTAGTAATTGAGAACTCAAAGATTCCCGACACAAATAACGGTGCCGATTGCTTCATTATAAACCGAATGACGCCGGATGAAGAATTTGATACAAGGGAGTCGACGGCAGCCCAACACCGCAGAGGTGCAAATTTAACGCAAATCCAAAACACCGCAAGGTGTGCGACTTCCAGTGATGGGCAATGCGATGGAAGATTGCCCGCAAAATCCACAGTCTGTATATTTTGTAACGAATATCCCTTTTCAAATACCTTACAACCCTGGTGGAGAAACCACCCCAATTTTGCTTGGATGAAAATCAAAACAAAATTTTCAATCTGTGGCGCAAAAAGAAAGGGCCACTAGATTCTTTCAATAGGCACAACGGTCAACAAAGAAACCAAGCAAGTAGCTCGCAACAACCAATGCAATCTTCTTCTTCTAGAGACTCTATTGAAAGCAAATATATGGAGAAAAACGAGAATAGTGCTTCAAACGTCAAGCTACGTCCATCTGCAACCTCGAATTGCAAATCTGGGACTAGATTGCGAATCGAGTTGACAAAGTAGACCGCATAGGGGCGTTGCCAAGTTCTACCGAACTTCCATGCAACCCAAGGGGGATCAAGGTAAGAAGCAATGTTAGGTTTTGAGCATTGCGTCGAGTGAAGGATTTGTTGAGGAGGAGAAAAGAAGCGATCAGGGTAGACAACTTCCATCGAACTGAGCCCGAGATTTGCGGGTGAC